>NC_059113.1:46071602-46199102 GCF_020740685.1 Jaculus jaculus | reverse complement strand
ACCACTTTGGGCATCTGGCTTTCTGTGGCTACGAGGGAATTGAGCCCAGCTGGAAAGCATTACAGTCAAGTACCTTTGACCTCCAAACCATCTCCCCAAATGCTCATTCGGTGTCTTCTTTGCAGAAATAAGCATGCACTTCATAATTTTAGAATGTATGAATGGCATCAACAAAAACAACAGCAACAGAATTCATGAGGTGTACTCTGCTAAGCGATAGTATCCAAGATTAATCTCAAATAAGCAGAGATGGATTCACAAAGCTCTCCACAAGCAAGTAGAACAAGGAGGAATACCTAGTAAGTGTAAATGACATATGGCTCATAGCTCCAGTGAACAGAACTGCATCAATTAATTCTGCTAAACCTCCTCTACTCCTCAAGGCTTGCAGCATGCATGAACCTTGCATCATTCAGGGATGTTTCTGATTTAAAATCCAAGCATCTGTTCTCCTAACCAATACCATCCAGCAAACCCAACCACTCATTGCTTTACCTCTCAACACCTAACCCCATCTGTTTCTCAAGAGACTTAGTTAATTATCATATCATATCATATCATTATCATAACTTTGTTCATTATCCTCTTCTAACCTCACACACTCAACCTCTGTGCATTTAGATGTATTCACCACTCTGCATCACAGGCAACCTTATCAAACACTAAGCATTAAGTATGTTAACATTTATATAAATGACAAAAAAAAGACAGTACACTGCTTTCATTACTCATGATGTCATGGGACTCTCTGAGGTTCTGATTAAAATACAAGGCAGAGATAATTTGGGGCCTGTCCTTTATCATGTAGTATGTTATGGTTGTACCCTGGTCTCTAGCATTTATCCTGAGGGGAAGGTGTTCAATAAACATTTTGTGAATGGATAAACTGAAGTAACTATAGTAAGACACTATCATTAAGAATCAATCACCAAAGATGTATAATTTTTTATTGACTTTTAGTTTTCAGTGCCCCATTGCCTCATGAAAGCTCTGTGATGTTTTCTGTAATCAGCATTATATTAACATCTACTGTGATCAGCAGAACGTGCCTCTCCTAGCCACACAATTACCTGGGGCCAGATATGCCTCATCTGCCAGCTACCCCCAAGGTACACGTTCCTCGTTCTGGCTCTGCTATTATTCATTATGCTCTCTTTTGACAAGGGCTTTATGACTTCAAACAATTGTTTAGAGGAGGGAGACTGTGGTCACAAAGGGACCAATTACACCTTTGCAAATATTCAGCGGTGAAGCAGCTATTTTAGTCACTTCTTTAATTTGAAATTTATTCCAGAGTAGAGTTCTTGTTATCTGTAAACTTGAAGACACGCCTGACAAAGTTTGAATAGGACAGCTTTGACAGCGTATACCATGTTGGTGCAGGTTTGTCATCTATGGCGACATCACTTTTGGTGGGAATTGAAGGACATGTTCCTTCTTGTAAACTAGATTTTATTTTCTCATTTGAGTTGCTTATAATCAATGTTGAAACTGTTTCAATTTTGGGTTACAGGCTGTAGCATCCCAGAAGTCAGGCCGACCAACATTAATGTCTTTCCTAACACTAAGGTGCTTTGAGTCTACCTTGTGAATTTCACAATTTCTTTTTATGACTGGAAGTAGAGGATTAGGTTTTATGGGATATTAATTTTTATGTGTTGTATGATAGCTAGTTTGAATCAATTAAATGATGTAGAAAAACTATCACTTGACTTTCTTCCATGTTAACCAAAAATTCTAGATATTACTGGAACATTATAACATCTACCAGGCATCAAACTTTTGACACATTTGAAGCAAAACTTACTTATAAATAATTAAATTGTATTGTTCTTGATTGAAGCTGTTTTCCCTATATGGAACAGATTACAGATTATCCCAGTCTGTTGGTCACACTATAGAGCAAGTGATGCTGATGAAGGATTCTTCCTCATCCCTACTAGGGAAGAGGATTTAAAGCCACTCACTTTCATGCTTGGGGAAAAACATAGTACCTTTACTGTGCTGCCAGTTATCAGCCCTGTCTCATGTTGCTTTGGCTAAAGAAGGCTGCCATGTGCAAGTTAAACTTTATCCTGGTGGCCACACTAGGTGGCTGACTGACAGTGAATTAAGAAACCTTAGTGTTTTGTCACTAACACTGCTGAAGGATAGTTAAGGTGCTGAGTTCCTTGTGATACCCTATATGAGACTGATTTTGTGATAATCAGCTCTTCTCTTGGCCCAAATTAGCTTTTATTCCTTTCCTTCCTCTTCCTAAGAGAACTTTAATAACCTCACATTGCCTCAGTATCTGACTGTGCCTCTGGGGAATCCAGCTTGCAATAGGAGATGAGTGATGATACTCAGGATGGACCTATGCGTGAAGGTGTTTGTTCACCTTCAATAAGTTTTTCCGCAAAAGTTATGACTCTAAGACAACAATGAGAGAACCAACTTGAAATTCACATTTACATAAACCTCTTTGTGCCCCATCCCTCAGCTCCCTCCATGGAAGCTCTCTTATTTTCTTTTATTCCATATTCAATTTTAAAGTCTTTTTTTGTCCTCCTACATAATCCATGACAACATGTTGATGGGCCCTGTATTATATTATGTAGGTCATGCATGAGTAAGGATGGTCAACTATTTCAGTTTTTCTTTTTGTGGGGGGTTGGTTTTTGAGGTAAGGTCTAATTCTAGCTCAGGCTGACCTGGAATTTGCTATGGAGTCTCAGGGTATCCTCAAATTTATGGTGATCCTCCTACCTCTGCTTCCTAAATGCTGGGATTAGAGGCAAGCACCACTATGCTTGGTTATTTCAGTTTTATAAAGTTATCCACAGTGAGTATATTTGTTTATGAAAATTCACTTTTTCTAAAGTTAGAGTCAGAAAAAAAAAAGAACTGTTGAATAAAAGATATATATTTTTGTAAAACAATGTTGAATTATCTGTGGATAAGTATTTCTATAGTATCATTCCTGACTAACATCTTGAATGAACGCACACGCATACTTTATTGTTACTACTTAAGTTTACCTATGAAATTAAAAATTAAAAAGTGATTGTTCTGTCAGTTGCCTCTTCCATTTATGCTTTATAATTAAGAAAGTGTTAGGTCGGAGTGTATCAATCTTTCTAAAGGTAAGATATATTTACATTTTTTTTTAATTTAATTTATTAGTTTTCTTTTCAGTAAATACAGGCATTTTGGTACCATTATTTAGGCTCATCTGTGATCTACCCCCTCCCATTAGACCCTCCTTGTTATTGAAAATGGGTCGTGCATTGTGGAGTTAGCCCCCAGTTATTAGTATGATAAATGTCTCTGCAAATCATGACCCAACATGTAACTCTGACATTCTTTCCGCCCCCTCTTCCGCAAGATTTCCCTGAGCCATGTTGGGTTCATTTTTGGTCTGCTTCAGTGCTGAGGTGTTGGGGGCCTCTGAGGCTCTGGCTCTCTGATTTGGTAGGAGTTGATTTTTCTCTGCATTGATCTCCTTCCCCTTTGTGCTGGTATCCAGTTCACAGGAAAACATCACCCTTGCTTATTTCGCCAGTTGTCCTTAGTTTCAGTTGGGCCCCTTCTGAGGTATGTTGGGGCAGATTTCTTCTTAGGATCTGCATCTATCTGGAAAAGAGAAGCAGATTCTCCAACGGAGAGTAAGTTAGCACCCAGAAAATTGAGATAACACTTACTTTTTTGATAGACAGTTTGATAGGTGTAGGCCCTCTTATACCCCATGATTGATGGTAGCTTGATATTGTAGAGTGGGCTTGTGTTTGGGTATGGTTCTGACTTGTTTCCCAGCTCCAGCTAAGGGTCTAGTACCACTGAGTGGATCAGTTAGTCAAATCAAGAGCAATTGATTCCTCACCATGGCTGTGTACCACTATTGCACTTGTGTGGGTATAACATCCGGTTAATTGTTGCTACTTAGGTTAAACAATGTGTTGCTAGGACAGATCTTGGTCACTTCCCCCAGTCGCCTATGTAGCGCCTTCTGGCACTAGACATGCTGACTGTCTGGGGACTGACTCTCTCCTGGCTTCCAGCCATGTCATTCCATTTTACGTGTCAGCTGCGTATGGAGTCTTCAGCAATAGGGTCTTACCACTGGCCTTTGGTGGGTCATCAATTACTCTGAGAGAAGTCTGTCATTGTTTTGGGAAACCTTGTAGGTTTCTCTGATCAAAAGCTCATTGTGGATTGTAGGCCCAAGCTGGAATTGGGGGTTACAGGTCAGTGTCCACTAAGAAATTGAGGAAAAAGATAACTAATATACAAGAGTTAGAGAGGAGAGAGATAGAGGGGAGAGGGGGAGAGGGAGGGAAGGAAGATGTAGGAGATTTAGGTCAGTCGTAATCCTACCCTCTCCAGTGTCTTGTGGTTCAGGTGTTTCCTGTAAGGGACTAGCGAAGGTTCAGTCATTTGGTCTGTCTTTTAGGAAGTAGAATTTTATGGTACCATTGCCGTTTGGGTCCGGATTACTGTTTTCCACCCTTTGATTCCCTCCCCGCCCTCCCATCCATCTTATTGTCTAGTCCATGAGGTACTTGCTGGGTATGTAAGGCATCTTGGGCAAATTCAGGTTAGGTGTTGCAGATGAGTGAGACTATGTGTCGATTTTTTTTCTGTGATTGGGTAAGTTCGCTGAGAATGATCTGTTCCAGGTTCAACCATTTTTCCTCAAATTTCTTTATGTCGTTTTTTCTTACTGCTGTATAGAATTCCATTGTGTAGATATACCACATCTTTGTTATCCATTCTTCTAATGATGGACATCTGGGTTGATTCCAGCTTTTAGCTATTACGAATTGAGCTGCTACAAATATGGTTGAGCAAATCTCTCTGGCTTTTGGTTTGAAGGTTTTAGGGTACATGCCCAGTAATGGTATAACTGGGTCTGTTGGTATTTCTATAGTCAGCTTTTTCAGGAGTCTCCATATTGCTTTCCAAAGTGGTTGTACCATCCTGCATTCCCACCAACAGTGAATGAGTGTCCCTGCTTCTCCACATCCTCGCCAGCATTTATTTTCATTTGACCTTTTGATGTTGGCTATCCTTATTGGGGTAAGGTGGAATCTCATAGTTGTTTTAATTTGCATTTCTCTGATGATTAGGGATGATGAACATTTTCTTAGGTGTGTGTTTGCCATTTGTATCTCTTCCTCTGTGAATTGCCTGTTTAACTCTGTGCCCCATTTTGTGAGTGGGGTATTTGTCTTCTTATTGTTTAGACTTTTGAGTTCTTTGTAAATTCTAGAGATAAGGCCTCTATCAGTTGGATAACCTGCAAATATTTTCTCCCACTCTGTGGGTATTCTATTGGCTTTGTTTATTATATGCTTATCTGTAAAGAAACTCTTCAGCTTCATATGATCCCAATGGTTGAGTGACTGTTTAAGAACTTGAGCCACTGGGGTTTTATTCAGGAAGTCTTTTTCCATTCCTATATCATGGAAAGTACTTCCTAAATTTTCTTCCAGTAGTTTTCGAGTTTCTGGTCTTATGTTGAGGTCTTTGATCCATTTGGATTTGAGTGTTGTGCATGGTGAAATGTGTGGATCAAGTTTTAGTTTCCTGCATGTGGTTATCCAGTTTGTCCAGCACCATTTGTTGAAGATGCTATCTTTTTTCCAGTGTATATTGTTTGGGCCTTTGTCGAATATCAAGTAGCTATAGTTGCTTGGCCCAAAATCCGGGTCCTCAAGTCTATTCCATTGGTCTATACTCCTGTTTTTATGCCAGTACCATGCTGTTTTTATTACTATGGCTTTGTAGTATAACTTTATATCGGGTATGGTGATGCCACCAGAGGTATTTCTTTTGCTGAGGATATGTTTGGATATGCGAGGCCTTCTGCCTTTCCATATGAAATTTGAGATCATTTTTTCTATGTCTGTGAAGAACATTGTAGGGATTTTAATTGGAATTGCGTTAAATCTATATATTGCCTTTGGTAGGATTGTCATCTTCACAATGTTAATTCTGCCTATCCAGGAGCATGGGAGGTCTTTCCATCGTTTCAAGTCCTCCTCAATTTCTTTTTTGAGAGTTTTTATATTTTCGTTGTATAGATCTTTTACTTCCTTGGTTAACGTTATTCCAAGGTATTTTATTTTATTTTTTGCTATTGAAAATGGGACTATGTCCTTTATTTCTTTTTCTGTGTCTTTGTCATTTGCATACAGAAATGCTTCCGATTTTTGTGCATTGATTTTGTATCCTGCTACTTTGCTATAGGAGTTAATCACCTTCAGGAGTTTTGGGATGGAGTCTCTCGGGTCTCTTACATATACAATCATGTCATCAGTGAATAGAGCTAACTTAACTTCTTCCTTTCCAAATTGTATCCCTTTTATTTCCTTCTCCTGCCTTATTGCTTGGGCTAGGACTTCCAGAACTATATTGAAAAGCAGAGGTGAGAGAGGACATCCCTGTCTTGTTCCTGATATCAATGGGAATTCCTTCAGTCTCTCTCCATTAAGAATTATTTGGGCCTTCGGAGCTTTGTATATTGCCTTTATTATATTAAGATGTGAACCGGCCATGCCGATTCTCTCCAATGTTTTGATCATGAAGTGATGTTGTATCTTGTCAAAGGCCTTTTCTGCATCTATCGAAATGATCATGTGATTTTTATGTTTAAGCTTGTTTATGTGGTGTATTACATTGACAGATTTTTGTATGTTGAACCACCCTTGTGTTCCTGGGATAAATCCCACTTGGTCAAGGTGGATAATGCTTTTGATGTGTTGTTGGATTCGGTTTGCGAGAATTTTGTTGAGGATCTTTGCATCTATGTTCATTAGGGAAATAGGCCAATAGTTTTCTTTTCTTGTGGTGTCTCTGCCTGGTTTTGGGATTAGGGTGATACTAGCTTCATAGAAGGAGTTGGGTAGTTTTCCCTGTTCTTCAATTGTGTGGCACAGTTTTAGGAAGATTGGTTTGAGTTCTTCCATGAAGGTTTGATAAAATTCGGCTGGGAATCCATCTGGTCCTGGACTCTTCTTTTTTGGGAGGTTTTTTATTACTTTTTCAATCTCCATGAGTGTGATGGGTTCATTGAGGTGGTTGATCTGCTCTGAGTTTAGCTTTGGTAGATGATATGCATCCAGGAATTTATCCATCTCCTCCACATTTTCCAGTTTTGTGGAGTAGAGGTTTTTGAAATAAGTCCTGATGATTCTGCCGATTTCACTGATGTCTGTTGTAATCTCTCCTTTTTCATTTTGAATTTTGTTAATTTGGAGTCTCTCCTTTTTTTGCTTGATCAAATTGGCCAGAGGTTTGTCAATCTTGTTTATTTTTTCAAAGAACCAGCTCTTTGTTTTGTCAATTGCCTTAATTGTTTCCTTGGTTTCCAATTCATTAATTTCTGCTCTGATTTTAATTATTTCCTTCCTTCTGGAGCTCTTTGGGTTGGATTTTTCTTGTTTTTCCAATGCCTTTAGGTGGATGGTTAAGCTATTGATTTGGGATTTTTCTGTCTTTTTTATGAAGGCATTGAGTGCTATGAATTTTCCCCTGAGGACTGCCTTCATTGTGTCCCACAAGTTTTGGTATGATGTGTTCTCATTGTCATTCAATTCCAGGAATTTTGCAATTTCATTTTTTATTCATCCACTATCCATTTATTGTTTAAGAGTGTGCTATTCAGTTTTCAGTTGCCGTTGGGGCTCTTGTTGGTTTTTTTTTTTTTGTTGATTTCTAGGAATATAGCATTATGATCTGATATCATGCAGGGAATTATGTCAATTTTCCTAGATATGTGGAGGCTATCTTTGTGACCCAGTATATGGTCTATTTTAGAGAATGTTCCATGGGCTGCTGAGAAGAATGTGTAGTCTGTGGATTTGGGATGGAAAGTTCTGTAGATGTCTGTTAGGTCTAAGTGCTCTATGATTTTGTTGAGCTCTCTTACTTCCCTGTTGAACTTCTGTTTGGATGATCTGTCTATTACTGATAATGGTGTGTTAAAGTCCCCAGCTATGATGGTGTTGGTGGTTATTTCTGTTTTATTGTCAAGTAGGTTTTGTTTTATGAACTGCGGTGCCCCTGTGTTTGGTGCATACAGATTTATGATTGTAATACCCTCTTGATGGATTGTTCCCTTTACAAGTAGGAAGTAGCCTTCTTTGTCTTTTTTGATTGTTTTTGGTTTGAAGTCAACTTTATCTGATATTAATATAGCTACACCTGCTTGTTTCTTATTCCCATTTGCTTGGAATATTGTTTTCCACCCTTTCACCCTGAGGAGGTTTCTGTCTTTAGTGGTAAGGTGGGTTTCTTGAAGGCAGCAGATTGAGGGGTCTAATTTTTTGATCCACCCTGGTAGCCTGTGTCTCTTGATGGGTGAATTAAGGCCATTAATGTTTAGGGTGATGACTGTGAGATTTGATTTGATCCCTGTCATTTTGTGGTGGTAGAGGTGTGTTGGCATTTCCATGGAATTTTTTTTTTTTTTTTTTTGTATCTACTCTGGGTTTGATTGCTGTGATCTTCTTCTTGTAGGCATTTGTGTTTGGTTATTTGTTTCTTCTCTGTGGAGAATTTCCTGGAGTACTTTCTGTAGGTTTGGTTTTGTGTTCATATAATTGTAAAGCTGAGTTTTATCATGGAAAGTTTTCCTTTCACCATTTATTATAAGGGAGACTTTTGCTGGGTAGAGTAGTTTAGGTTGAAAGCCATAGTTTCTTAAAGTTTGGAGAGTATCATTCCAGGCCCTTCTAGCTTTCAGGGTTTCCATTGAGAAGTCTGAAGTAATTCTGATGGGGTTTCCTTTGAAAGTGGTGTGCTGTTTTTCCCTAGCTGCTTTTAGGATTTTTTCCTTGGTGTCAATGTTTAGAGTCTTAATGATAATATGCCTTGGGGAGTTTCTCCTTTGGTCTAGTCGGTTAGAAGTTCTGTTTGCTTCTTGAATCTTGATGGGCCTTTCTTTTAAGAGACGGGGGAAGTTTTCTTCAATTATTGTGTTAAATAAGTTCTCCATGCCTTTGGTCTGAAATTCTTCTCCTTCTGGTATTCCAATGATTCTGATATTAGGATGTTTAAGTGTATCCCACAATTCTCTCATGTTCTGTTCACAGGAACTTTTGAACTTACTGAAATTTTTGGACTCTCGAACTGTTTCTTCCATCCTGTCTTCCAGATCAGAATTTCTATCTTCCACTTCGCTGACTCTATTCTTGAGAGCCTCTAGTGAGTTTTGGACTTGTTCAATTAAGTTTGCATTTTCTACTACTTTCCTATGTATCACCTCCATCGCTTTGTCCAGCTCCCTTTTTGTCTCATTTTCTGATTTTCTTGTTGATTCTTGGAAATCATCCTTGCATTTCTTTATGTTTTCATTTAGTGTGGCCAGCTGATTTTTAAGGTCCTCTTTTTTTTTCATTCTCCCTCAACTCTCTTAGCTCTCTTTGAATTCCTTCCAGTGTCTTATCATATTGCTCTAGCTTAGTGATGGTAGCATCCATACGATTATCTATCCTTTGTAGCTTTCCTGTGAGATCTAGCAGTAGTTTGGTCAGGGTTGCATTGTTCATTGCTTCCACTTGATGTTCTGATCCTAAACACTCTTCTATGTTTTGGTTTGTTGTGATCCTTGTTGGACTGGGTCATCTGTCTGGATTTTCTTCCATTTTATTTTTCGTGTTATTTCTTTTGCGCTGTGGTCTACCCATGTCAGTGTATGGGCAGGTAGGTGGGTGGAGCAGCCTGGGATCTAGCTTAATGCAAATTCAAGGCAGCCTGGGGCAGTTGTAAGCAGCCTGGGTTTTTGCTCACTCTTGCCAAAGCCGCCTACCTATAGCCTGACAGGGGCACCAAAGTTGCCTGAATTCTCACCCAGTAATGCACCTAAGCTGCCTGCCTTTGAGCTTGAAAAGGGACTGAGGTAGCAAGCCTTGAAGGTGCCTAGATTCTGTCTGGGTACACTGGGGTCTGTAAACAGTCTGTGCTCTTCCGCCTCAGGGGAGTGGGGGATGGGTGGCGATGTACAGGTAGGGGATGGCACCTGCGCTGGCGCTAGTGACTCAGTGTGGACTTATGTGGCTCTTGCTGTGGGACTGGGCCCACTGCACGTGCAATTATAGTGCAGAGGCAGATGATGTGGGTACAGAATCAGGACACAGCAGAAACTGACCGGGGGCAAGTGATGTGAGAACAGCAGGGCGTGAGGGGAGGGGGGGCAGCTAGGAGCGTGGGGCGCTGTGGGATACCGTGGGGTGCTCTGGACTCGCAGGGGGGGAGGGGGCGGATCGCGCGGGGGGGGGGAGTGAGGGGGTCCAGGGGGTCGCGGGTAGCGCAGGGGGCGTGGAGCACGCTGGGGTAAGATGGAGTGCTGGATGCTGCGGGACGCTGTGGGGCAGTCTGGACGCGCGGCAGGGGTGGGGTGCATGGGGGGGGCTTGAGGAGCACGGGGGTGGGGCGCGGGGAGTCTCGGGGCACTCGGGGGGCGCGGGGCACACCTGGGCGCCCAGGCGCTGGACTTTGCAGGGCACTTTGAGCGCCCCTGTCACGTGTGGGTAGGGAGCGTTGGGTGCGCTGGGGGGGGAGGCGGGGGCGGGGCGTGCGGGGGGGGGCTCGAGGCACGTGGGGGTGGGGCATGGGGGTCTCAGGGCGCGCGGGGGGCGCTGGGGTGCGGGGCGCTTGGGGCGTGCCTGCTGTGTGTGGATAGAGAGCACAGAACGCGCGGGGGGTGGGACGCGCGGGAGGGTGGGGCGGGCGTGGGGTGGTCTCGAGGCATGTGGGGGTGGGGCGCAGGGGTCTTGGGCATGCAGGGGCGCGGGGCAGGCCTGGGTGCCCGGGGCGCGGGAAGCCTTGGTTCGCTTGGGCCGCGTCTGCCGTGTGTGGATAGGGAGCGTGGGGCACGCTGGGGGGGAGGGGCGCGCTGGGGGGGGTGCGGGGGGTGCGGCGGGCGTGGGGCGCGGGGGTTGTGGGGTGCGCTGGGCCGCTGGGGCGCGTGGGGCTTGGTGTGCACGGGGCGCCGGGCCACTGGGCGTGGGGCCGCCCCCGATGCAGTTATTCGCGGCGGGTGGGGTGGCGGGGCATGGGTCGCGGGGGTGTGTGCTTCCCTCTTTTATCCCAATCTGTGCCCTCCTTCTTTAAAAAGTTCCTAATTTCCCTTGAATACTTGCCTTTTTTTCCCTCGTTGTTTGTAGCGCAGCTAGGCGGTCGCCATCTTGACCGGAAGCCCTATATTTACATTTTTGTGTTTGAATTTTTAATTGCTAGGTTGAATGGGCTGCTTTCTTTATTGCATTTTATCTAAGTAATAACCTTCCCAAATCTATGCTTTTCAAAACACATGTTTATTATGTTTTAAAGAGTACAGATCGTCCAAATAAAAGTTTAATCCTGGTGTTTGAACTAGACTGTAAAAACTTTAATCTCTCATCTATTAGGTTTCAGTTGCCTGTAGGCAAGGCATTCCTTTCTCCAAGTATGGTTGTGTCTTTACTGAAAAAAAAAAATAAAGTACATTTTCCCCAGTTAGCCCCTATTCAAATGTGTGTGTGTGTGTGTGTGTGTGTGTGTGTGTGTGTGTGTGTTTTAATTTGTAAATTAATTTAACTTTTCAGTAGAGTATTTAAGCTTTTCTTTTTCTATGTTGGGTGTGTAATGGTGTGGGGTAGTAGTGTATATAAGCATATATGTACCCTTATAGCAACCTATGTGCCAGTCTGCAGTATGGGGGTTTGTGTAGCTGCTGGAGCATAAACATGAGTGTCCAGCCACATTTTTCTTCTCTTTTATTGGTGATTCCTTGGTCTCTTACTCCCTTTTGAGGACTAGGGTTACAGGGCAAAAATGGCAACACCCAATCGTTAACATGGGTTCTGAAGATACAAACTGGTTATTTGAGGCCCCTTCAGGCCCTCTTGCTGGGACAAGAAGTGTACTTAACAGTTAAACCATCTTTCCAGATTTTTAATTCTAAGATATTTCTACTTTCTCCATGTTGACACCATTAATTCTAGGTTGAATGAAAATATTCGCATCTTTGAGCTGACCATGGTTGTATGACAAATTAAAGTATTGACAACATCTGTGATCTTCATTTGTCTAAATTAAAAAAAAAATCATCTAGGAGCATAATATTCTATTTTGTTTTTATCAAAGAAGACCAAGGCAAAGCTGTCATAAATCAAATTCTCTAATGTACAAACTTGTTCTATTTCTTTTTTCTTATTAAAAATAAATAATCAAGCTGGGTGTGGTGGCACACACCTTTAATCTCAGCATTCAGGAGGCAGAGATAGGAGGATTGCCATGAGTTCAAGGCCACCCTGACACTACATAATGAATTCCAGGTCAGCCTGAGCTACGGTGAGACCATATTTAAAAATAAAAATAAAAATAAGAATCATAATAAAATAAAAACCAAACCTTTGCATTAAAAAATCCAATGAAACCTCATGAAATGAAATTTGTACTTTTGTGGAGCAGAGGAGATGCTCAATCTGTAACAAGCCAGCTATGCAAACAAGACCTGAGTTTGGTCCCCAGAACCCAAGTCAAATAAAATAGGTGTGATGGTGTGAGCTTCTAATCCCAGTACTCCAGAAATGAGGACAGGATGATCCTCAGAGTTTGTTGAATAGCCAGTCTCACCTAACTGGTGAGTTCTAAACCAATGAGAGATCCCATCTTAGAAAATAAAAAGTAGAAAAGGAAGGAATGCCATCTGAGCTTGTCCTCTGGCCTTCTCTCTCTCCTCTCTCTTTCACAAAAGAATAATAATTGGTTTAATATTCTGTGGTCAATTAGACTATAAATGTCAGTATGAACTTCAGTAATGTTACCAAAAAATGCACACGAGTTCCATATGCTTTCAGATTCAGTAACTGACACCATACTACTGAAGAAGAATTCTCATGGTGTTCTTAGTAGGGCACCACTTACTTTTTGAAGAATAAAAATGTGTCCATAAACAAGTCTGAAAATGCATAGAGATTGAGAGAATATGGATTTCTGACCAGGAGTTAAGCATCAGTACCTGGAAGTCAGGCACTGTGTGGACCAGAAAGTACTCTTTGGCTTACATGTGGAGAAGCTGAGAGGGATCACATCACATACATCTGCTTTCATAGGAATCACAGGTGATAATATCAAACAAATTGCTTGAGGATCTAATATTTTTTCCAATGTGGCTATGAACAAGACTTACTGCTAAATAAGCCCCTTTTTAGTATGATTTTACTAAGGGGATATAGAGTAAAAGAGGGTTTATTAGGCTTGAGAGAAACTTGGTCATGTTGCAAAATGACATAAATGAGCAACAAATGGGCATATTGAACACTTATTGGAGAAAGAGTGCAAGGCCAATAATATGAGAGCCAGCTCAATAATGGCCAAAGGTCCAAAGGAGAGAGGGGATCTAGGGCAGAGGAATCAGTAGGCAGAGATGACAGGGACAGAGGGCATAGGGAGGACTTTTAGAATGATAATAAGATTAGGCAGATAGGCACGGGTCTAAAAATAATAGAAAAATAGACTTCTTTAATATAGAGAAAGTTACCCATTGAGGGACTGTGTCCAGTGACCTCTGTGTGTAGGACATTAATGGAGGATCTGATGATCAATTTGTGCACATGTGGAATGGGATGGTAGATCAACCATGTGGTGCATGCAAGGAAGTGGTCATTGGAGCTGAAGCTATGGTAAGGAGAGACATGGGTCTGATAGGTATTCCAGGGAAAGAGAGGCAATCAATGAAGCAGTAAAGGGAGCAGCCTTCATTCATTCTCACAGTGAATTTGTTCTTTTTCATAGTGAAAACAAATGTCCACCGTCAAGTTGGAAGAACATTCCTTCATTTCTTCACATCAGTGTTAATCATGTTAAGATGCAGAATGATAGCGAGGGACCAGAAAGTCTCAGGTGAGCAGATGACTGGTTAGAGTAGTCCATAGACCCCGACATGAGCAGTAAAGGAAGCTCAGAAGGACATGATGATACTCAGTGCAATTGTAGATGGTGCACTAGTGACAATGAACAAAATAGAGTAAAAAAAAAAAAAAAAGAGAGAGAGAGAATACACCCAGCACAGATAATAGATGGAGATAACAGTGGAGGTGCTTGAGTTGACACCAGAGGATCTGAGGTTGTGGTCTGCCAAACAAAACTTTCTCTCCACAATCCAGAATAATATATCTCTTTACCATTTCTATTTATCCACAAAGAAATTCAAGTGTTAAAGTGATATTATATTTATCTTTGCATAATATCAGTATGAATCTAGAAGACTTCTTGTTAAAACCTTTTTGTAAATCACCATGTCCTACCATCTTATGATAATAGCAGAGTGATAACAGCATTCATCATTTCTGATATAAATCTTTTGACATATACCTCCAGTGCTCAATAATTGTTGACTTCTCTCTCTCTCTTTCTCTCTCTCTCTTTCTGTCTCTCTCTCTCTCTCTCCCCCTGTGCACTTAAGCAGTCAGTTAAGTTAAACACTAGTCCATTGATTTTAGATGAGTCTGTATAAACTTATCTTATGATTCTCTATGTCCTCACACATTTTTCCACTTGCACTGGCCTTCAGATCTTAAGTACCACAATAACATTTTTCTTAACAACATTCTATACTCATCATTGAAGTTTTCCTTTCAAATAATCTTTTAACAATCTCATCTTTTCTTCTACAAAACTTAATTAACCATCTTTCTTATGGGCCTATTAAGAGAAATTGCACCTAATTGACTTATTATCAAATAACAGTAAAGCAAGTAGTTTAGTCTCAGTTAACAACCCTATTATTGTAAATCTGTAGAGAAACATCCTTAGGACAAACATTTAAATTTTACTTATTATTGCATATGCTACCAAAATATTCTGTACCTTAAGTGAAATCTAAGAAAAATGACAAGCAGATTTGATTTATAATTTGTTAGCCTATACATGAAAGTTTTATTACTTGCTGGCTGGAAAACAAATTTTGTTAAGATTAAAGGCAAACACCTCCACATCCATCTCAAATACATATATTTATATATTTCAAATATGAACATAATATTTATATTCATATATATATATATATATATATATATATATATATATATTTCAAACATCAAAACAGGTTAAAACAAATTTATTTCTATGTACTAGGGCATGATCTAAGGCTTAACTTTAGTCATGGATGGTAAATTAACATGAAAAGGAAATATCCATAAAGAGAGAAGAAGAAACAGGAAAAATTATATATACATACCCACTTATTTTTTTATATCCTTAGTATTTTGTGATCTGTGGCACCAAAAGCCTTCTTTGAACAAGGGAAGCCTAGGAAGCTATAAGCTTAGAGCAGGCTCAGTGGCTCTGCCCTCTTTGGTATAACGAGTTTTCTTTTTCTGCCTTTTCTCAGCTGCTAGTGAACTTGACTATTCCTATATAAGGCCACTTGAGTTGGTTATTAAGGCCTTAATATATTAGGGTGTAGGCAAAATGACTGATTGCCCATTGGAAAAAATCATGTGGCAGACACTATCTTTGATTAGGGAAAGGCCCATATGGTCATTAGTGCTGGTTAAGCCACACTTTTTTTTTTTTTCCAGAGTTGGTGGGGGGAGGCTATAGTTTAAGAAAAGGAGAAAGAAAAGAGAGTATAGCAGCAGAAATTGCATGCAGGAAGTTGGGAGAGAGATGTGTGTGAGAGAGAATAAAGCACAAGCTACAAATCTGATTTTATATAAATTCTCTCCTCTTGAAGGCCTTAGTTAAGATTTTTCCCTCCCAGGGAGTTTGACTAGACAGGCATTTTAGACTCCCTGCTTTTTTGTTCTTCCAGAAACTGTTGAAGCATTGATCTATCTCATTCTTTCTCCTGCACTGGGCTGAGTGTCTGTGGAACCAATGAAAAAGGCAGCAGGGGCTTGCAGTTACCAATGGCCCATAGAGGATTTAGTATTATTATTGTTTGAGAGAAAGAAAGAGGGAGAGAAGGAGAGAGAGGGAATATGAGTATGCTAGGGACTCAGGCTACAAACTCCAGATGCATGTTCCTCCTTGTTCATATATGGGTGCTGGGGAATTGAACCTGGGTCCTTAGGCTTTGTAGGCTTTAACCATTAAGCCATCTCTCCAGCCCTTATGGAGGTTTTGGTCATAGAAAATTAAATACAAAAGTGGATATTTATATAAAAATCATTCTCAAAATATCCTTCACAAGCCCCCAACTGTTTTTGATAAATTTGGGGTTCTGAGGTACTTCTTGGAACCCCAAGCCCTGAGTTCATATCTGCAAATTAACCAAAGCATTAACAATTCCAGGGCTTACAAGATACCTTAGCAGTTCAGGCACTTGCCTGCAAAGCCTGAGGACCCAGGTTCGAATCTCCGGAAACCACTTGAGCCAGATGCACAAGGTGACACATGCAAACTAGGTCAAGCATATGCAGAAAGTGGTACAATCATCTGGAGATTGATTGCACTGGCTAGAGGCCCTGGCACACCAATCTCTGTCTACTACTACTACTACTACTACTACTATGAAGTAGCAATTCCAGATGAAAGAAAATAATTTTAAATCACCACATCTTATTCAGATAACATAGGGATGTGGGGAGGGAAAGGCCTGAGGAAGGGAATGTAAAGTTAGGGGAGGGAAAAACACCACATGGTCCAGGAGCCCATATAAAGGAGCATGGAGCTCAGATAAAAATAAAGTGATTTTAAAAACGTGTGTTCTTCCAAAGAGATTAAAAAGAAATAAAATAAATAAAAGGTATCCCTTAAAATGGGCATGTTGGCACATGCCTTTAATTCCAGCTCTCTGGAGGCAGAGGTAGGAGGATCGCCATGAGTTTGAGGCCACCCTGAGACTACATAATGAATTCCTGGTCAGCCAGTGCTAGAGTGAAACCCTACCTTGAAAAACAAACAAACAAACAAGAACAAAATAAATAAATAAATAAAAGGTACCCTTTCCACTATGTCACCGCTGCTGGGTGAGAAATATAATTTTATCAGCATGGAGATCTAGAAGTGTTGCTGTGGCAGCTTCTGGACAAGTTCTTTCTGTGGGCCCAGAAAAGATATATTTTAGACTTTGTGTTCAGCATACCCGAACAAACTTTCACCAGGTATCCCAGCCAATTGGTCTGGTCTCAGAAGAGGAATCTACCAACACTTGGGCTAGGTGTATGTACAAGAGAGATCTGATTGGATGAGAAGGGCATACATTGAGTTCTGCAACTAAAGGAGGCAGCGAGAGCTGAGATAAGTCCAGCATAGGTGTGGCAAGGGTGTGACTTATAATTGTAGGATTCCTCCCTTTAGGGTAGTCCTGTCTACCTGTGGCTAACATAGCCTCTCACATTCTCACATGGCATTCATGAATGAATTAGTACAAAGTCACTTGATTTTGAAAATGCAGATCAGATCCCACAGCAATTTTTTTTGACCACACATTCTAGAATCAAATGATGCTCTATGTCTACTTTTCAATCAATTGGTTCTGATGGTCCTGGGAGGTGAAGTGAGTAAATTCTGGCTGAAGGAAATTTTAGAGGAAAGTGGAACTGCCATAAAAGGAGGGTTGGAGAGATGGTTCAGTGTGGTTAATGCACTTGTTTGCTAAATCTGATGTCCTAGGTTTGATTCCCCAGTACCTGTGTAAAGTCAGATGCCCCAAGTGGAGTGGCACATGTGTCTGGAGATTGTTTGAAGTGGCAAGAAGCCTTAGTGCATTAATATTTTTCTCTTTCCTTGCAAAAATAAATAAATAAATAAAATATTTTAAGAGTTAGAAAGAAATATCATTGTCCTTTTTTTTTTTTTTCCTGGAGTTCCATGTCTTTGTGGTCTCATGGAAGTCATATTGTCCTGAAATTCTGCAATGGCAGACTGATGGAGACCTTCATGGAAGACAATTATATCCTCTTGGGAGTCCATCACCTAGTGATAATGAGGTGTGAACACATTCCTCAGAAACCACAGACATGCCAAAAGGGCAATTTAACACCTCTTCAAAAGATAGATGAGATATGAATTATTCATAATGAGCTCTCTGCATGCAGCAGCCTAGATCAAACATTGACTGGAGCAATGTGTGCTACTTCTTCTGAAGTGTATGTCTCTCCCCAGGCAGAGGTCATTCTTGCTGAGTAATTTTTAGCAGAATGGTAAGGGAACTGTCAGTTTGTTTGCTTTTCTTTCATTTTTTTTTTTTTTCTTTGTGGTGGTGGTGTGTGCGTGTGTGTAATGTCTCACAAACTCTACCACTGTATGTATATCTAGGTATCCACATTTGACACAAAAGTTTATAAACCATTGTCTTATGTTGTCTTCCACTCCTTAGGTGTAAGCATAGCATGTCCTAGGTTCATAATATCTATATAGCATGTATCTGTATAGCTGACACAACACTTCATTTCTGCAGCATGCCTGGGCATGCCAGAACTCACTCTTTGTTTCACAGAA
Organism: Jaculus jaculus; assembly: GCF_020740685.1. Taxonomy (NCBI): domain Eukaryota; kingdom Metazoa; phylum Chordata; class Mammalia; order Rodentia; family Dipodidae; genus Jaculus; species Jaculus jaculus. The sequence continues at coordinate 46,180,685 of NC_059113.1, read as the reverse complement.
GAGCAGGCAGCCTGTGTGAGGCAGATGGTTACTGTCAGTTTTTTTTTTTTTTTTTAAACCAGTTGTTGGGTAAACAATCATGACATCAGACCCACTTGCTCTAACCATCTTTGTCAAACGATAATTTATACTGTCACTGGTGCGTGCAAATGAAGATAAGTTGTAAGTAATTATGTGAGAGTCTTCATTTACCTCACTGATAACTGTGTGAAGAATCATCACTTATGAGTTAATTTTTTTTCCTCTATCCTTCCAAATCTTACAGCCCTCTTATCCAATAATGTTTCTGTGAGAAATGGGCATGAATGCATTATAGAAAATATCCCTACCCCAATAGCGGAGGACCTTCAAAACATTTCTCTCACTTAATACCCACCTTGATGAGGAACTCTGAATTGCAGACTGATCGAAATATATTTTTCTTGTAACATAGAAAACCAGAGATGCACTTCCTCTTTAAAACCTTGTCATTATTTTAATGTCATTATATTATACCAATTTTATGTTTTAAAATGCTCAAATATTAAACTCTCCTTAGTAACATGGATAGAAATAGTATACAGAATGGTGTTGAAAGGATGGCTTGGTGGCATAATGCAGTGAGGCCTTAGGGAGAACTGCCCACACTGATCTAGGACAATCTTCCCCAGAACAAGTAGCTCCTTTTGTTATCTGCTCTTCTATATATTAGCCAGCTTTCTTACAATAAGTCATAACTAACTATACATGCAACCTAAATGCATTCCTTTCCTGAGATTAGTCTACCGGATAATCCTCTGCCCCTTTTTCTTTCTTCATATGTAATATTGCTTGCATGTATTTTTCTTCATTGTATTAATATATGCACTTAACAACTCTATCAATTTAAATAAGATTAGTATAAAATATTAAAACAAGGAGGAAAAATTAAGCACTACCAATGAAATCTAAAAATCAATTTCAGGAAACTCCTAGCTTTCCTTAATGGGTTGTTCAATGAGAAAATAGTCAGCATTGAAATTATAATAGAGAAATGCTATATTAGAGGTTTATGTTACTCATACTCATTTTAATAAGGTATACATGTTGTATAATTTTCAATTATTTTCTGTATTTGTGAAGATAGTTTACTTTTTTAGCTTTTCTGTATCTGTTTTCCTATGTGTTGGACCTTTTAGTTGATTAAATTTTGTTCTTTTTTATATTTAATTAAGAAAGTATGGGCTAGAGAGATGGCTCAGGGATTAAAGGCAATGGTTTGCAAAACCTGACAGACCAGTTTCAATTCCCCAGTACCTACAGTGGACACATAGAGTCAGATGCACAAATTGGTTCACACATATGGAGATTAAGAGTTTATTTGAAGTGGCAAGAAGCCTTAGCATGTTTATTCAATCATTTGTTCTCTCTCTTTGTCTCCTTGAAAATAAATAAATAAAATTTGAAAAAAATAATGCAGCTAAAAATAAATGTTTGCTTCCAAGTAAACTATTCCCTGAGGTTTAATTGTTTTAACTAGTGTCATTTTTGCTATTTTATATGCATTTTTATTGCATAAATTGAAATTTGTTGTTTATTGCAAAGATTATGGTATGATTTTAGAATTCATTGAGGAGCAAAAGCAAACTTGCAGATGTTTTAGTAGGGTATAAGGATAATCACTGTGTCACAAAGATATGCAAACTTTAAAATGGGAAGCCTAACTACAGGTTGTTTGTAAACCACTACGTGTTCAGAGACCCTAAATTTTAATTTTTAGAGGGTACTTGGAGAAATGGTAGGCACCCCCAATGAAAATGATTACAAGAATTTATTATTCACATTTTTCCCAAAGAGGCCCAGCAGAACAGAATACTTTAGGCTGAATTTGGACATCCCAAGTCAGTGAAGATGCAGGAAAAGAGGAGTCCTAGGTGAGAAACTTTGCTGTGTTTCTATGAGAAAGAAAAGGAGTCTGCAGTGCCCAAGTTACACCACTTTGGTGTGGTTAGCTTTTGCTGGCTTCTGTACAGATCCTGGCTTGATTTAGAGCAGAAGAAGCATTGGCTTAGTATGTGGGAGTTAGATCAAAGAGATGGTATTGTTCTAACACAGGACTCATTAGTATGTGGGAGGTGTGTTTGTACCAATGGGAGAAGTAGGAAATCCTGGGTGAACCACTGGGTTTCACTCCTAGCTTATATTCTCCCTCAAGGTATCATAATGTTACATAATTTTCCTTTTTGCACGTGCCTATGTGTATAGTGTGTGTGTTAATGTATGAGGGCACATGTTTGTGTGTGTGTGGGTGTGTGTGTACACCCACCTGGTTTTGTGTTTGAGCATGTGAGGAGGTCAAAGTTTGGTATCTTCTGCAATCACTTTTCCCCCTTATTGATTCAGATGGGTCCTCACATTGAACCCAGAGTTTATAGATTTCACTAGTCTAGCAGGGCAGTTTATACTAGAGATCTCCTGTCTCTATTTCCCAATCACTGGGTTTAAAAATAATTGGTCACTGTGTTTGAGATGGGTACTGGGGATCAAAGTTTAGATCTTCATGTTTTCCAGGCATCTTTCTCATCTCTCATGTCTTTTTCATTTGAAAAATGAAATAGGGCTACAGATATGGCTTAGCAGTTAAAACACTTGCCTTCAAAGCCTAAGGACTCAGGTTCAATACTACAGAACCCATGTAGGCTGGATGCATATGGTGATACATTTCTGGAGTTTGTGTGCAGTGGTTAGAGGTCCTGGAATCCCTATTTACTCCGCTCCCCATTCTTCTCGTAAATAAATAAATAAATAATATAGTTGATATACCTTAATAGATGGAAGCTTAACTTAGATGAGAGATGTACAGAAAGGTTTTTGGGCATGTGAATGGGAGTTGAAGTTGAAATGATGGGCATATCAAAAATATATTTTACTAGATAATGAAAAATATAAACAGATTTTGCTTTGCAGACTAGTAAATTGAGGAATTGTGTACTTTTGCTCTGAAGGTCTAGGTGGAATTTAAAATTGCTCAGCTAGACTGTGATGCTGGAAAAGCTATATGGAGCCTGGCTTGGTGGTGCAAGCCTCTAATCCCAGGACTTGAGAGGTAGAGGAAGGAGGATTACTATGAGTTCAAGGTCAGCCTAAGACTTGATAGTAAATTCCAGATCAGCCTGGGCTAGAGAAAGATACTACCTCAAAAAAAAAAAAAAAATACACACACACACACACACACACACACACACACACACACACACAAAGAAAATGAAAAGCACCATGGACAACATGTATATGAGCAGATTTAAGCATCATGTATAGTGAGCTAACATCTGCTACATGCTCAGAAAGAACAAGATTATTAAAATCCCCTTGAGAAGAACTAAGCAAAAATAGCTAAATAAAGAATCCCTGGGTTAGTAAGGATATATATTAATAAACAGGTTGTATACTGCACAGTATTCTATAGCAACTTTCACCAGGGCTGTTGGATTGGAAAGGACCAGATGAGCACAATCTGAAATGGAAATGTGGGTGTGAGAGAGGCACTGTGGGCTATGTGAAAAGAAATGGAATGATCACACTTAAAAGAAATATGGCCAACCAGGGTGTCTGTATTCATACAGTGTCCATAGTTCAGTTTTTTTTTTAATTTTATTTTATTATTTTTTATTTATTTATTTGAGAGCGGCAGACACAGAGAGAAAGACAGATGGAGAGAGAGAGAATGGGCACGCCAGGGCTTCCAGCCTCTGCAAACAAACTCCAGATGTGTGCGCCCCCTTGTGCATCTGGCTAACGTGGGACCTGGGGAACCGAGCCTCGAACCAGGGTCCTTAGGCTTCACAGGCAAGCGCTTAACCGATAAGCCATCTCTCCAGCCCCATAGTTCAGTTTTAATAGGACCTTATGCCAATTTTTTTTTATTAGTTTTGTATTGAGCAAATACAGGCAGTTTGGCACCATTATTAGGCTCATCTGTGACCTACCCCTCCCCATTGGCCCCTCTTTGTTGAGGTATATGGGTCGTGCATTGTGGAGTTAGCCCACAGTTACTGGTACAATAAATGTCTCTGCATATCATGACCCAACATGTGGCTCTGACATTCTTCCTGTCCCCTCTTCCGCAAAATTCCCCTGAGCCATGTTGGGTTCATTTTTGGACTGCTTCAGTGATGAGGTGTTGGGGGCCTCTGAGGCTCTGGGTCTCTGATTTGGTAGGAGTTGATTTTTCTCTGTGTTGGTATCCTTCCCCCTTGTCTTTCACCAAATTTTAATATTTGGTAGAAAAATCCTCTAAGAACTTTCTAATGATTTGTGACTACTATTTTGACAATATGGACTGTCCTGAAGCAGAGAGCTGGTGCTAATTACAGTAAGCTGATCATGTGTGATTCAGCTTGCTGGTCTTGTGCTGATACATAGGGACCATTTTCTGATTCTGTTGGAAATTTTTTTTTAGATGATCCAACGACATGCAGATGGAATTTTCCTCTTTCCTTTATTGATCATGTTGTACTGACCAAGGACTTCAAATCTAACTTGAAATGTTGACAATATAAACACTTTGATCCTGTTCTGAAATGACATGAGGTATTTTAACCTGTCTATAAGAGGTTTTCATTTGTAACTTTTTGGGATAAATTCTTTATTAAGTAAGTTTTTCTTCTATTCATATTTTATGAGGTTTAATAATACAATGTTGAATTATATCAGATGCTTTATGGTGTCGGTTGAAGTAGTCATGTAATTTATTAAATCATTAATATTTTAGGTTTCATTAGAATTTTGTTTTTGAGAGACTCCTGCATCTCTTGATATGCATAGCTGTATATTTCATCATCTGCTATTAGATAAAAATAGTGTACATAAATAAATGGAATTTAATTTGCAATTAAAAAGTGGAATGGAATAATGGTTTTCTTCTTTATTCACTTAAAACTAATACTAATCGAAGTATAAAGAAAATGGATAAAATGTACAACTAATTGTTACAATTTAGTAGTAGTGATATTTAACAGGGGTTAATTGCCCTTTGTAAATTTGAAAGCAATGACCTATAAAAGGACACTGTGGGTGTATCTTTCAGGAATGAAAATCTTTAAGATATGCTTTTTTTTTCCTGCTATATGTGCCCAAGCACATTTGTTAATTGTGGTATAACTTTTTTCAGTTCTTACATTTTTAAAGTTTTATGATTTATTTTTTCATCTTCTATACTCTCTTAATTCTTCATTTCTCCTTACTCTTACTTATTTTATTTTATTTTAGAAAGGGATAAATAAGTATATATATATATGGAGAGAGAGAGAGAGAATGAGCAAGCCAGGACTTTTAGCCACTACAAACAAATGCCAGACACATGTGCTACATTGTGTATCTGGCTTAATAGGGTGCTGGGTTATCAAACCTGGGTTCTTTGGCTTCACAGGCAAATGCCTCAACTGCTAAGCCATCTTTCCAGCTCTACTCCAATATAAAAAAACAAAAAAAAACAAAAAAAAAAACAACATTTTGTCCCTTGAAAACCTTGTTACTTAGAGGCTGGAAAGATGGCTTAGCAGTTAAGTGCTTGCCTGTGAAGCCTAAGGACCCTGGCTCAAGGCTCAATTTCCCAGGACCCATGTAAGCCAAATGCACAAATGGGCACACACATCTGGAGTTCATCTGCAGTGGCTGGAGGCACTGGTGTGTCCATTCTCTACCTAGCTGTCTCTTTATCTCTGTCTGTCTGTTGCTCTCAAATAAGTAAATAAAAATAAACAAAAAACAATTTTTAAAAAAAAGAAAACAGTGTTATTTAGGTCAACATGATGTCCCTCTTCATTGTTCTCTGCTCATCTGCACTGTTCTCTCGGGTAATATTGCCTATCCTAGTTTCTGGTGAATGCTTGTCCTGTGACATTTTTCTTCAGTTTTGTGACAAATGTATTCAATGTTATACTTTTCCCTTTAAATGTTTGCTGTTTTAAATGCACTTTATGTCTTTCAAGTTTAAAATTCTATAAGGCGTCATAGGATGTCCCTTTTAATCCAACAATTATATAAGGGTATTTAACTTGATTTATTGATTTATGGTTTTTTTTCATTGTTTTCATTTGTCACTAATCGAAATTGTAAGAGAACATATTCTCAGGCTGGGAAGATGGCTCAGTACTTAAGAACACTTGCTTTTAAAGTCTTACAGTCCTAGGGTTTAATTCCCTAGTACCTACACAAAGCCATTTTATATACAATTAAAACAATGATATCCACTGCTGTATTAAAATTATCTAATATATAAAATGATATATATATATCTGTCTATGAATACATACCTGTATAATATGCATGTAAAGTATGCAATGTTAATTTATTACTTAAATCTTTATATGTTTATTTTTATTTCTGTGGCATAAAATTCTTTGTATTATACTGTTTATTGCCAGTTCACTGATAGGAAATTTGATATGTTGAAAGCAAGGGGTCTTGCCTGCTGTGGCTCTGTGTGCCTTCTGTGTTATTATCTGTATTAGTCCGGGTTCTCTAGAGGAACAGAACTGCTACAATGAATTATTTTAAAAAGGGAAAGTATTGGATTAGCTTATGGTAGTCCAATAGCAGTTGCAGGCCCTAGAATCATGGAACCTGGTAGCTGCTCAGTCCATGTGGCCAGATGTCTCAGCAGTCCCAACCCGGCACGGCAGATGGCACCAGAAAGCCTAGAGGCTTCCTGAGGAGCCTCTGGGTTTTGATCCATACCTGTCTTCAGTTGATGCTGGTCTTCAGTCTGCACTGGTCTTCAATCCACGCTGCAAGGCAGCAAGCAGCTCCGGCCACTAAGTGGAAGGAAGGAAGGGGCTCTTTTCAACCAGAGCTTCCTTTTATGAAGTCCCCCTCAGAGCGGGGCTGCCCACTCTGGGGGAGGGGCTCACTTTGGGGAAAGGACTTCCTCCTTTAGTTGATCCTTCCTGGAAGCAACCTCTGAGGCCCCCTCTGAAGGGATTTCTGTGGATTACTAAACAGAATAAGTTGACTACACCTTAACTAACACAAGTCCACCCCTTGTCAACTTGGCACCAAATCTTGTCTCCTTACATCATACTTAGTTTCGAAATGAAAACAGTAAAAAGCTCAAAGTTCCACCTAACATGGTATAATTATCCCACATACAACCAGAATCGCAAAATCTTCCCCCCAACACAAAGCTTATTCTCTAATATAATAGGTCTAATATAAATTCAACAGTTAGCTAGTGATATAATCTTAATATTGGTGTAGATATGTACAAATACTCTGTTATCAAGGTAGGACAGAAACATTGCAATAACAGTCCTTTCTGTAACTGGTCATGTGGCCTTAGCTGGTATTTGTAACTGCCTTATACTACCCATTCTGTATTTCCACCAACTTCAGCAAGCACCTCTCAGGTCTTGGTTCATTACCTGGAGAGGTGAACTATACCTTCATTCCTGAAGGATCTGGGCCACTTATGACACTACTTCTATTGGGGTGTTGCAGTCATCCATTGACTTTGACAACAGGACATGGTAACACTAAGAGACACCCTAAAGGATCCTCTTGCACTCCAGACATACTCTTCCTTACCTCCATTTTGGAGCAACAGTCCAATTTACCTCTGGAAATCTGGATCAATCACTCCTGCTATCGCTATAACTCCTTTCTCAGCCTGTTCACTCAAGGGAATTAGGAGCCCAAAGTGACCAGGGGGAAGTCTTAGCTTCCAGTTCAATGGAATATTCTTTGTTTCTCCTGGCAAAAGCGCTTCCCCCTCTGGGACCAAGACTTGTAGTCCAGCAGAGCGTAAGGTTGTGGGAACAGGAAGCAGAAATTTAGCTAACGGGTCACATGGGGTGATGGTAAGTGAAACCATTCCCATTTCCACCCCTTGATTCCTGGACCCATGAATCAGGGCTATAGGAGAAACACTATCATATATAGGACACTGAATCTGAGCATATACGGCCTGATGGAGGACACTCTCCCAGCCCTCTAAGCTATTGCCACCTAGTTGGCGCTGTAGCTGTTTCCTCAAAAAGCCATTCCACTGTTCTATCAAGCCAGCTGCCTCAGGATGGTGGGACTCATGGTAAGACCAGTGAATTTCATGCTCATGAGCCCATGACTGTACTTCCCTGGTGGTGAAGTGAGTTCCTTGGTCAGAAGCAATGCTGTGTGGAATGTCATGATGGTGAATGAGGCATTATGAAAGCTCATGGATGGTAGTTTGGGCAGAAGCACTACATGCAGGAAAGGCAAATGCATACCCAGAATAAGTGCCTATTCCAGTAATGACAAAACATTGCTCTTTCCATGATGGAAGAGGTCCAATGTAGTCAACCTGACACCAGGTTGCTGGCTGGTCACCCCGAGGAATACTACCATATCGGGGGCTCAGAGTTGGTCTCTGCTGCTGGAAAAATTTGGCACTCAGCAGTAGCCGTAGCCAGGTCAGCCTTAGTTAGTGGAAGTCCATGTTGTTGGGCACATGCATAGCCTGTATCTCTGCCACCATGGCTATTTTGTTCGTGGGCCCATTGGGCAATGACAGGGGTGGCTGACGAAAGAGGTTGACCACTATCCACAGAACAGGTCAGTTTATCTACTTAATTATTAAAGTCATCCTCCTTCTGATGAGCATTAACATGGGACACAAGTATCTTTATATCCTTTGCACATTCAAAGAGTTCTATCCATATACATCTTCCCCAAATGTCCTTCTCACCAATTTTCCAATTGTGCTCCTTCCATGTCCTGGAACATCCAGCCAAACCATTGGCCACAGCCATGAATCAGTGTATAACCACACATCTGGCCATGTTTCCTTCCAAGAATAATGCACAACCATATGCACTGCCCAAAGGTCCGCCCATTGTGAAGAGTTCCCTTCACCACAGTCCTTCAGAGGTGTCCCACAAGGGGCTGTAATGCTGCCACTGTCCACTTCTGGGTGGTGCCTGCATAATGTGCTGAACCATCTGTAAACCATGCCCTAGTCTTTTCTTACTCAGTAAATTCATCATAGGGCACACCACATGATGCCATAGGTGCATGCTTGGGGGCAGAAGGCATTGCACCAGGAGTAGCAACCATAGGCATTTGGGCAACTTCCTCATGTAACTAACTCATACATTCAAGGAATGCTTGAGCCCAATCATGTATATACCAGTTCAACTTAATGATAGACTGCTGCTGTGCACTCCAACTTTATGGTCTGGTGGATCAGATAAGACCCAGCTTATAATGGGCAGCTCAGGTCTATAGTAACTTGATGGCCTATTGTCAAACATTCAGTTTCCACTAAGACCCAATAGCAGGCCAAGAGATCTCTCCTAAATGGAGAATAATTGTCTGCAGAAGATGGCAGGGTCTTGCTCCAAAATCCCAAGGGCCTCCGCTGTGATTCAACTATGGGGGCCTGCCAAAGGTTCCAAACAGCATCCCTGTCTGCCACTGAAACCTCACGTACTATCTGATCTGCTGGATCATATGGCCCAAGGAGCAGAGCAGCCTGCACAGCAGCCTGGAACTGTTGAAGAGCCTTCTCTTTTTCTGGGCCCCACTGAAAACTAGTAGCTTTCCAAATCACTTGGTATATGGGTAGATTAAGAGACCCAAGTGAGGAATGTGCTGTCTCCAAAATCCAAATAGGCCCACTAGACATTGTGCTTCTTTCTTACTGATAGGAGGGGCCAAAAGCAACAACTTGTCCTTCATCTTAGAAGGAATATCTCTGCATGCCCCACAGCACTAAACTCCTAGAAATTTCACTGAGGTGGGAGGTCCTTGAATTTTGGATGGATTTACTTCCCATCCCTTGATGTGCATATGCTGTACCAGCAACTCCAGAGTGATTGCAACCTCCTGCTCATTTGATGCAATTAGCATTATGCCATCGATATAATGGACTAACGTGGCACCCTGTGGAAGGGCCTGGTGATCAAGTTCCCTGAGAACTATGCTATGACACAGGGCTGGAGAGTTAATATAACCATAAGGTAAAACAGTAAATGAGTACTGCTGACCCTGCCAGCTGAAGGCAAATTGCTTCTGGTGGTCCTTATGAACAGGTATGGAGAAGAAAGCATTTGCAAGATCAATAGCTGCATACCAGGTACTAGGAGATGTGTTAATCTGCTCAAGTATAGAAACCACATCTGGTACGGCAGCTGCAATTGGAGTCATGACCTGATTAAATTCCCGATAATCCACTGTCATTCTCCAGGATCCATCTGTCTTCTGAACCAGCCAAATAGGAGAGTTAAAGGGAGATATGGTGGGAACCACCACCACTGCATCCTTCAAGTCCTTAATACTGGCACTAGTTTCTGAAATACCCCCAGGGATGTGATACTGTTTCTGATTCACTATTTTCCCTGGTGGTCAGAGCCTAAATGGCTTCCATTTGGCCTTTCCAACCATAATAGCCCTCACTCCACAAGTCAGGGAACCAATGTGGGGGTTCTGCCAACTCCTAAGTATATCTATCCCAATTATGCATTCTGGGACTGGGGAAATAACCACAGGGTGAGTTTGGGAACCCACTGGACCCACTGTCAGTCTAACGTTTGCCAAAACTCCATTGATCACCTGACCTTTGTAAGTACCAACTTTAACTGGAGGCCATGGTACTTTTTGGGTCTAATAGCCCTGGAGTTTAATTCCCTAGTACATACATAAAGCCATTTTATACACAATTAAAACAATTATGGCCATTGCATTATTAAAATGATCTATAAGAAATATATATATATATATATATATATATATATATATATATATATATACACATATATATATTTCCTTGCATTCTATCTGACCACAATGGAATTAAACTACAAATCAGTAGCAAGAAAGGCTATAGAGCATACACAAAAGCATGGAAACTAAACAATACACTACTAAATGATAAATGGGTCAATGAAGAAATCAAGAAGGACATCAAAAAATTTATAGAGTCAAATGATAATGAGAACACAACATATCAAAATCTCTGGGACACAATGAAGGCAGTTCTAAGAGGTAAATTTATAGCTTTAAGTGTCTATATTAAGAAATTAGAAAGGTTGTAAGTAAACGACCTAATGCTTTGCCTTAAAGCCTTAGAAAAAGAAGAACAAGGCAAACCAAAAATGAGTACATGGGAAGAAATAATAAAGATTAGGGCAGAAATTAATGAAATAGAAACAAACAAACAAACAAACAAAAAACTCCAAAGAATTAATGAAACAAAGTGTTGGTTCTTTGAAAGGATAAACAAGATTGATAAACCCTTAGCAAATCTGACCAAAAGAAAGAGAGAAGAGACACAAATTAATAAAACCAGAGATGAACAAGGTAACATCACAACAGATTCCAGAGAAATTCAAAAAATCATAGGGACATACTATAAAAGCATATATTCCACAAAGTATGAAAATCTGAAAGAAATGGATGATTTCCTTGATTTATGTGACCTACCTAAATTAAATCAAAATGAGATTAATCACTTAAATAGACCAATAACAAACATGGAGATCAGAGCAGTTATCAATAATCTCCCAACTAAAAAAAGCCCAGGCCCAGGTGGATTCACTGCTGAATTTTACCAGACCTTTAAGGAAGAGCTAACACCATTGCTTCTTAAGCTTTTCCAGGAAATAGAAAAAGAAGGAATTCTACCAAACTCCTTCTATGAGGCCAGCATCACCCTGATACCAAAACCAGGCAAAGATAGAACAAAAAAAGAAAATTACAGACCAATCTCCCTCATGAACATAGATGCAAAAATTCTCAACAAAATATTGGCAAACAGAATACAAGAGTATATCAAAAACATCATTCACCCTGACCAAGTAGGCTTTATCCCAGAGATGAAGGGATGGTTCAATATACACAAATCTATAAATGTAATACATTATATAAAAGGGTTGAAGGCCAAAAATCACATGATCATCTCATTAGACGCAGAGAAAGCATTTGACAAAATCCAACATCACTTCATGATAAAAGTCCTACAGAGACTGGGAATAGAAGGAACATACCTCAATATAATAAAAGCTATTGATGACAAGCCTACAGCCAACATGTTACTAAATGGGGAAAAACTGGAAGCTTTTCCACTAAAGTCAGGAACAAGACAAGGGTGACCAATATCCCCACTTTCATTTAATATAGTTTTGGAAGTCTTAGCCATAGCAATAAGGCAAGAGACACACATAAAAGGAATACAAATTGGAAAGGAAGAGATCAAGTTATCATTATTTGCAGATGACATGATTCTATACATAAAGGACCATAAAGACTCTACCAGCAAACTGTTAGAGCTGATCAAAACCTACAGCCATGTAGCAGGATGCAAAATAAATACACAGAAATCAGTAGTCTTCATATATGCTAACAAAAAATACACAGAGGATGAAATCAGAGAATCACTCCCATTCACAATGGCATCAAAAAAAAATAAAAAGTACCTTGGAATAAACCTAATGAAGGAAGTAAAGAATCTCTACAATGAGAACTTTAAAACACTCAAGGAAGAAATTTCAGAAGACACTAGAAAGTGGAGAAACATCCCTTGTTCCTGGATTGGAAGAATCAATATTGTGAAAATGGCAATCTTACCTAAAGCAATCTACACATTTAATGCAATCCCTATCAAAATTCCAAAGGCATTCTTCATGGAAATAGTAAAAACAATCCAGAAACTTATTTCATATCACAAAAAACCTCAAATATCTAAAATAATACTGAGCAACAAAAATAAGCCTGGTGATATCAACATACCTGATTTTAACCTATACTACAGAGCCATAGTAACAAAAACAGCGTGGTACTGGCACAAAAACAGACATGTAGATCAGTGGAACAAATAGAGGACCCAGATGTAATCCCAAGTAGCTATAGCCAACTGATATTTGATAAAAATGCCCAAAATACTCATTGGAAAAAAAACAGCTTCATCAGAAAATGGTGTTGGGAAAACTGGATATATATCTGCAGAAGGATGAAAATAGATTCTTCTCTTTCGCCATGCACAAAAATTAAGTCCAAATGGATTAAAGACCTTGACAACAGACCTGAAACTCTGAAACTGCTAGAGGAAAAAGTAGGGGAAACCCTTCAACATATTGGTCTTGGCAAAGACTTTCTGAATACAACCCCAGTTGCTCAGGCAATAAAACCAGAGATTAATCACTGGGACCTCATGAAATTACAAAGAATTTGCACTGCAAAGCACACAGTGAAAAAAGCAAAGAGGCAACCTACAGAATGGGAAAAAATTTTTACCAGTTGTATATCTGATAGAGGATTAATATCAAGGATATACAACGAACTCAAAAAGTTAAATAATAAGGAATCAAACAAGCCAATCAAAAAATGGGCTATGGAGCTAAATAGAGCATTCTCAAAGGAAGAAATACGAATGTCATATAAACATCTAAAAATTTGTTCTACATTACTAGTCATCAGGGAAATGCAGATTGAAACTACATTGAGGCTCCATCTCACTCCTGCCAGATTGGCCACCATCATGAAAACAAATGATTATAAATATTGGTGGGAATGTGGCAAAAGAGGAACCCTTCTACACTGCTGGTGGGAATGCAATCTGGTCCAGCCATTGTGGAAATCAGTGTGGAGGTTCCTAATACAGCTAAAGATTGATCTACCATATGACCCAGCTATAGCACTCCTAGGCATATATCTGAAGGACTCATTTCCTTAGAAGTACATGCTCAACCATGTTTATTGCTGCTCAATTTATAATAGCTGGGAGGTGGAACCAGCCTTGATGTCACTCAACTAATGACTATATAATGAAGATGTGGCACATTTATACAATGGAGTTCTACTCAGCAGTAAAGAAAAATGAAGTTATGAAATTTGCAGAAAAATGGATGGACCTGTAAAGGATTATCCTAAGTGAGGTATCCCAGGCCCAGAAAGCCAAGCACCACATGTTCTTTCTCATATGTGGATCCTAGCTACAGATAAATGGGCTTCTGTGTGAGAAGGAAAATACTTAGTAGCAGAGGTCAGTAAGTTAAAAAGGAGATATAAAGAGAAGAGAAAGGAAGGGAGGAGGGTACTTAATAGGTTGGTATTGTATATATGTAAGTACAATGATTGAGATGGGGAGGTAATATGATGGAGAATGGAATTTCAAAGGGGAAAGTGTCGGGGGGGAGGGAATTACCATGGGACATTTTTTTATAATCATGGAAAATATTAATAAAAGTTTAAATATATATATATATATATATATATATATATATATATATATGTGTGTGTGTGTGTGTGTGTGTGTGTGTGTGTGTGTGTGTGTGTATGAATATGTACCTGTGTAGTATGCATATAAAGTCTGCAATGTTAATTTATTACTTAAATCTTTATGTGCTTATTTTTATTTCTGTTGCATAAAATTCCTTATATTATAATGTTTATTGCCAGTTCACTAATAGACAGTTTAATATGTTGAAAGCATGGGGTCTTGCCTGTTTTGGCACTGTGTGCCTTCTTTGTTATTATCCCAGAGCCTTGCATTGGTCCAAGGGCTCAGATGCTCCTGTCTCCATGTTTATGCCTCAACTTCCAGGGGAACAACACCTCTCCTACAGAATATTCAAGTGGCATGTTCAAAAGTTTTCCTGGGCCTGGAGAGATGGCTTAGTGGTTAAGCATTTATTTGTGAAGCCTAAGTACCCTGGTTCAAGGCTTGATTCCCCAAGACCCACGTTAGCCAGATGCATAAGCAGGCACACACATCTGGAATTCATTTGCAGTGGCTGGAAGTCCTGGAGCACCCATTCTTTCTCTTTCTCTCTGCCTCCTTCTCTCTGTAGTTTTCAAATAAAATAAACAAATAAACAATTTTTAAAAGTTTTTTCTGATTTTAATGTTACTACCAATCCTTTATTTTGATCTTTTGTATTTATGATCTTAAATATCTCTTAAAATACTATATGCGAATAATGTGAATATATTTTCTGAGTGCTTCCTAATAGAACCATAGTTTCATTGCCTCAAAGCAAAGAAATGTACACACATGCATGTGTGCATACACACACTCATATACTCAAATACAGAATTAGTATCATTTCCCATTTTCTTCCATCATATTCCGAATGTGGTTTGGTATGGACTTTTCAATGTTGCTTTTGAATTTTAAATATTTATATATATTTTAAATATTTATATATTTAAAATTCAAAATATATATATATATATATTATATACAGATATACACACACACACACACACACACACACATGCTTGTATTCCCATGATCCAAATGTGAGGATATTTAAGGGTATCCCACCTTTCCCTCATGTTGTGTTTAAAGAAATTTTTAAACTTATTGAAACTTTTGAACCTTCTAAGTGTTTCCTCTGCTTTGTCTTCCAGGTCTGAGTTTCTATCCTGCACATGGCTGACTCTATTCTTGAGAGCTTCTATAAAATTTTGGGCTTGTTCAGGTAGGTTTGCATTATGTACTACTTCTCTGTGTATAGTTTCCAGCCCTCTGTCAAGTTATCTTTTCACATCATTTTCTGATTTTCTTGATGCTTCTTGAAATTCATCCTTGCATTTCTTTGTTTTCATTGAGCTGAGCCAGCTGTTTTTTGAGGTCATCTTTTTGTTTTGCTCTCCTTCATATCCTTTAGCTTTCTTTGGATCCCTTCCATTTTTTTTTTTATCTATTAGGCCTAGTCTAGTGGTGACAGCATCAACATGATTATCAGCCCTTTGTTGCTTTTCTGCAAGTTCTCCTATTAGCTTGGTCAGGGTTGCATTGCTCATAACTTCATTTTGGGGTTCTTACCCTAATGCCTCTTATATATTTTCATTAGAGACACCATTGTAGGTCTGGGCAAACTTACTGGATTGACTGGCATTTGATTTTTCATGTTATTCCTTTTGCACTGTGGTCTTCCCATCTCAGTGTAGGGGCAGAGTGGGACTGTGGTCACAATTGGTGAGGGGGGTAATGCCGTTTCTTTTTGGGGGGTGGGAAAGCAGCATGGGTTTCATGTGGCGCTGGGGAGTGGGGAGGCTTTCATGCTGAGTGGGGTAAGCAGGAGGCTTTCATGTGGGGGCAGGGGGAGCGGGTCTCAGGTTGCATGGGAGCAGTGGATCTGAGGTTGCACTGGGACGGGGCAAGCAGGTCTGAGGTAGTGGGGTGGCGGGGTCTGAGTTGGCACAATTCGGAGGAGCGCCTCTGAGATCCATCATAGCAGGGCAAGCAGGTCTGAAGTGGTGCAGGGGGTGGAGTGGAGTGGGGTGATCGCCCATGGCACAAGTGAAACTATGCTGGCCTATGTCCCCTTTCCTACAGTTAGTGCAGGAGCAACCGGAGGCTGGGAATATGGCCAGGAAGGCTGCTTAAGGGGATTGGGGACTGAGAGTGTGGGAATCAGCCCATTCCCATTTTTCCCTCTCTGCCTCCACCCACTGGAGGTCTATTAGAGACTGTTCTCCCCTAAAGTACCCAATGAACCCTTAATATCTTGCCTTGGCTTCCCCAGGAGGTGAGGCACAGTTAGGCAGCAGATGCCATCTTGACCAGAAGTCCCAGAACTTCAATTTATTGACAAATTTTGTGGGAAGAGAAACATAGGTCAAGAAGTTTGTAAGATAAAATAGTATGGTGTTTAGCATTTTACTATCTGGAGAGTCATGAGACCCTGACCTTAGTCAATCTTTAAGTAAGGATCAACTTAGTGCCTCCTTTTTATACATTCTAACTTGAGTAGGCCAATCACGGCCTCTATGCTGAGACTGAATGTGGACAGCTATGCAAAATTTTCAAACATGAAGTCTTAGTTGTTTCTCACTTTACATTCATTACTCTCAGGACTGATTATTCTAAATAAAATGCAGTCCTAATAAATGGATGGATGCTGTTTTACCCTTTTAGAAGTAAAACAGTGATGGCAGGAGAATGAATCAGAGAAATATATCACATTTTTTTCTTTATTTTCCCTTGGCTTCAGATGTTTCCAGAGTATCTTAGTATTCTTTTATTATTTAGGGCTACTTTTCTTTAGTCTCCTACATCACAAAGATTTCAACTGGCTTGAAATTTGAAATAAACCTCACAGCAACAGAAAGCAACAGAGTTAAATGTGTATGTGAGTGAGTGTGTGTTTAATGAAATCTTTCCTCAGAATGTTGCTACAAATTTGAGCTCTTTTAAACAATATAGCATTGCTGCGCCATTTTAGTGCATTTGTTTTATCTTCAGAACTTTCCATGGAAACATGCATTTAGTTCCTTCTGTGAGATTTTTGACAGAATATCTGTTAAATGAGGAAGTGGAATAGATAGGTACTCTGTAATGTATCTGATTTTTAGAGAATCCATGTAAGTTTGTGTGTATGTGCATTTTATTATAGATATCTTTTAGTTAAGTACATTCAAATCTCTGCTTTTGGTCAACATTACAGATTCAGAGAGATTTACAAAGAAAAAAATTGGTAGCACTGGCACTGTTGACTTATTCTTTTAAAAATAGCAATACATTAAAATTGTTTCTTTACTAAATTCCTAATTCTTGCCCACATAGATACTGGTCTGACATGGACGTTTTATTGACAACAGGATGTTAATGAACATTTTATTAGTGGATCAAAGGGGTGCAAAGGCAGGCATTTAAAAATCACCCCAGGGCTAGAGAGATGGTTTAGTGGTTAAGTGGCTTGCCAGCATAGCCAAAGGACCCAGGTTTGATACCCCAGTATCCACATAAAGCTGATGCATAAGGTGGCACATGCATTTGGAGTTTGTTTGTAGTGATTAGAAGCCCTGCTGTGCCCAATCTCTCTCTTTTTTCTCTATTTCTCTCTCTCTTTCTCAAATAAATAAATAAATTAAATATTGTTTTAAAAAGACCCTAGAGTGCTATGGAAATATGAGAAATACACTTTATTATGTGATTGTGAAACTAGATTGAAAATGGATGATGGGTACCGCATGAGGATGATTTGCATTTGGAATGTGAAGTTTAACTGGCTTTTTTTGTTTGCCACAGGAAGGAACAGAATACAGACAACTCCATCAAGCTATTAGACCTTAATGACTGTTTCAAAATGTCCTGTCATTTTTTAAAATATTTGATTTCTATTTATTTCAGAGTGAGAAAGAGGCAGAGAGATACAGAAAGAGAGAGATAAAGATAGTGAGATATATATAGAGAGACAGGTTCTCCACCCACTGCAAATGAACTCCAGACACCTGCACCACCTTGTGCATCCAGCTTACCTGGGTCCTGGGGAATTGAACCAAGGTCCTTTGGCTTTGCAGACAAGTGCTTTGTTTACTAAGCCATCTCTCCAAAACCCTGTCATATGTTTAAATGGAG
Source organism: Jaculus jaculus (assembly GCF_020740685.1). NCBI lineage: Eukaryota > Metazoa > Chordata > Mammalia > Rodentia > Dipodidae > Jaculus > Jaculus jaculus. Next base: position 46,162,387 of record NC_059113.1, on the reverse strand, counting down.
ACAATCAGAAGAAGTCAATAATGAAATGGAATAAAAATCTTTGAAATTGTTTTATATATGAGAAAGGACAATTTGACTTGGTCATCATAGACAAGTATGCTTTTAGCAATTAAATTTAAGCATTATGGACTAGCTAAATAATTTAAGCTGATTCTTTTAATGTAGGCATTTTCACCTAATACAACAGTCAGTCATCCATTCAAGCTTCTGATAATTACTTACAGATAAAAACCAAGGCCCTAGGTCCTTCAAGTCCTTTGAATTTCTCCTTAATAAAAAATAGTTCCCTGGGACTTGAGCTAAGGTTATTAGATTTGGGATATAAAGAGCCTGTGTTCAGTCTGAGTGGGCACCGAGGACAATGTGTTGTTGGGACATAATACTATTTTGGGGTAGGTTTTGCTCATTTACATATGAAGGCAGAGTTGGCAATAGACTGAATGATTAAGTGAACAGAGAATAGACAGCTCCTGACTCTTTTCAACATATAGTTGGCAAAAAATAGACTGAGAATGTTACAGAAAAGTTTTCTGGAGCCTACTTCTGAAACTGTGGAATTTATATGAACATTTTTGAGTATTAATTTTATAATTGTTTTATGGAATTCCAGAACTCAGTGTTCTAACTCTTTTGCTTCTAAACATGCCCCAGTGGCACCCTACCTTTCTCTTACTGTATGTCCAGGAGGTAGGAAATCATAAATAAATAAATAAATATAAATAAATAAAGCTAGGAGAGACCACAGAGGTGGGCTTAGTTTCAGACTTTCTCTTTTGTTTTTTATCCATAGTCCAGCCCCATAGGACAAACAACCATGAAGAAAAAGGAGCAAATATTGTGTGCTGGTCCTAAACATTCACTCTTTACAAATTGATTTGCAGACATGCCTGCTGCACTGTTCTTGGCTGGCTGCTGGCTTTGTCTAGTTCAGTATGTGAAAACTTCTTCTTGTCTCAGGGTAAAGGTATTCCAAATCTATGCTGCTTCCAGAGGCTCACACCTCTGCATACTTTGTGGTCTTGAATGGGTCTGCTCTCTGAGTTTGTGGTTGGTCCTATCCTGCACTGGGCCCCAGTACTTATGCACTGTTTATTTATTTTTTTTCCCCAAAACATGGTCATTTAACCTTAGTTGGTCATTTATCATTAGCTTCCAACATGTGCATAGAGGTTACTAACCAACCAGGTACATGATGGAAGTTTTTTGACTGCTAAGTGAAGAAATTTAGTAAGACAAACATATGACAATGGGATTCTGTAGTGAATCCAAGATTAAAGATATCAATTTGTGAGGCATAGAATGCTAACAGAATTAACTGAGTTTCTCTGATGTATTATTTGTCCAAGTATCTGACAGGAAATGCATTAAGGAAGGGATTGGGTTCATACTGGCTTACTGTTTTAAGGGGATATTTTCCAACATCCAGGGAAAGAATGGTAGTAGGAACACTGATGTTCACATGGCAGCCAGAGTCTTCAAGCAGAGGGCAAACAGGAAGTGAGGCAGGTTATAAAACCACAAGATCCAATCCCAATGACTCACTTCCAGAAAGGCTTCAACTCCAACAGGTTCCACAACCTTCCCAAACAGCATTTCCAGCTTGAGACCAAGTGTTCAAAGGCATAAGTCTTTTGCAGACATTTCATATTCAAACCACAATACGTTGTGAGTAAAATTAATAAGAATTCTCATGAATTAGTCTGTACAGGTTAACATTTAACAGTCTCTAAAAAGGTCCAGTGGCTGACTCATCAGGAAAAAGCAGAGAGAAAAAAGAAACAGTAGACTCTATTGAACAAGGTTTTGTATTCTGCTGGCTAAAGAGGAGTTTCAGGCATTTGAGGCAACCTTATAAAGTTGCCAAGACATCAGAGATCCACCCATTGGCTTTGGAAACATGGAGACAGTTGATAACGAGGATAAGACAGGAGAGTAGTAAGGGTAACAAGTGTAAACTCATGAGAGAGGGATAGTCAGGGTGAATGGAAATTGAGGCTATATAGACAGTTATTCTAAGATTTGTCTATATTTTTTTTTGAAGGGAAAGTAGTGAAATGGAGTAATGAGTAAAGGAGGACATGGAGTCAAAGGGTAGTAGCTCTTAAGACTAAATTAAATGTCTGTTAAGGTAGGGTATCACATTATATGTTGACACACTGATGGATCTGATCTAAAGAGGGAAATTATAATGTGAGAGATAAGAAAATTGCTGAAGTGAATTATTCTAGAAAGGATCTTATCCAGAACATAAATGAAAGTATTGACATGAGATACAATTTCCAGGGTAATTCAGCTGACACCAGGAGATTGCACTGATTTACATAAGTGAGTTCCTCCAAGAAGTTGAAGTCCAGCTGTCTTATTCACAGTGACTATACATAGGATTCTATAGTTGAATCCTTCTAAAACTAGTTATGTGTACTATGGTTTAATTTATTTTTGTTCCTTAATAATTTGGGACCCCTTATTATGAACATAATAAGGTCCACACTTTGTATCGTTGGATATTTTTGTCTCTTAAGGTTATCTTTGTAATAGTCACATTGTATTTTCACAGATAGCAGACATCATCACATTGTACTAAATGTGTTGATCAGGGTACTCAGGACAAAAACAATACAATATTTTGATCAGTGAAGACTTAATAAAGATAATTATTCACTATTTCCAGAGGGTCATATGCTAAGAAGAGAAGGAGAGAACACAAAAGAATTCCCTACAACTGAAAGCAGTATGAAAGTACAAAACAAACCTGTAAAGGTAACCTGCTTCCTCATGCTGGCCTTTATGCCCTAATGGAGAAGGAAGGTCACAGCCTGGTGGATGCCAGGAAGCTCATTAATTTCCTGGGATGGACTATGAGCATCTTACTAGGATCTTCCTTGACTGGTCTAAACTGGCAGGCAGGGCTTGCAACCTGAAAGTCTTCTGGCACAGCATATTTGAATGGAACCTAGTTGAATTTAACCAGCAGGCTGGAATTGGAAAGGAGGTGGCCCTCTACTAGGTAATATAGTCTAAGATTGACAGTATGAGAACTGAGGACAAGAATTTCCTGGTGGGAGTACTGTGAACTAGCACTGAGAGATGACTGGTCTTCTACAGAAGAAGCAGCATGAAGCTATCGAGGAGCAGCCTCATTTACCTGCTGTACCCTCTCCCACCAAATGTCCACTGCTGACCAAGAGAAAGTGTGTAGGCACCCATCTCTAGTACCCTGAGCAGGGCTTGGCATGGTCATATGGAGCTGAGGACTTGTCATTAACCTTGTTACTAGCACATACATTTTTACTTTCATTTACTTTTATTTTCCTTGAGTTGTTGTTGACTTTTTCTTTTGTTTTTATTTATTTTTAATTTTATATTATATTTATTTGTTTGCAATCACAGATATATGATAGATAGATAGACAGACAGACAGACAGATAGATAGATAGATAGACAGATGAGAGTATGAGAGAGAATGATATACCAGGGACTACTGTGGGTACAAATGAAGTTCATATATGTGCACCACTTTGTGCATCTGGTAAGCAAGCATCTTTAACTGCTGTGCTCTCTCTCCAGCCCCAACTTTTTCTTAATATAGTGGTTTTCAGCTATGGATTTTTAAAATAATTTCTCTAGTAGTGGAATATTTTCATAATGATTTTAGCAATGCAAATTTACCATGTTTTAGCAGCTTCTTAGTGTAAATAATCAATATGAACCCTTCTTCAGGAAGAGAATATCTGAAATGTATTATATTTTCCATCCAGGAAAATAATCCAATAATAATGTGATTTTAGAAACTATTACATGTTCTTGCACATTGCATACCTGGCATTCTTACAACAGATGGTGATGAGCTGGGTTTTGAGATAGTATCATCATCTTGGATCATAATGCTTCTTAACTAATAGTTTTGAAGATACTTTTCTCTGAAGCTTGGACATATAGGCAGAAACTACCCCAACCTTCTGCCTTCTGACAATATATACTATTGTGTTGGAGAAGAGTGAGTTGCAGGCCTGAATCTCTCCCTCTCTCTCTCTCTTTCTCTCTCTCTCTCTTCACCTCAGTGAACTTCAGTGAGGAAAGAAAACCACCTCATAAAATCACTTGAAATGCAAGCTAATGATAGACTGAGCAGCATATACAGTGGCAGCATTTACTGCCAGAGATGTCTATATTTATGAGAATTTTTCCCCCAGGATATGTGCAATTTAGGTAGGATTGCCTATTAAAAGGCAGTCTGAAATTCATGAATTCAAGGACTGTATCCTTCAGAAATTTCCATGTAGCATTCACACTAATGGGGAGAAGTTGAAGGATGAACTAACCCTTTAGTTTAACAATGATGATCTCCAGTGCTTACATGAGACAGTTGATGTTACGTGTTACCAAAGACATATCCCACATTAAATATTCAATATGTGATAAGTAATTCTTTGATTTAGGGCATTAATGACTGCTTTGCAGAAGACAGAAAGCCTTGTATGCAGAAAACCACCATGCTTCTTACTTTCAAAGTTTCTGAAGTTTCTAGAACTCTTGCTGATCCCTGGGAAAGAGCAAACTGGATCCATCAGCCTTTTACTTGGCCATCCATAATGACAATCTAGCAAATAAGCAATACTCCTGATAAATCATGAGGGAACATATGTTAACATGGACAAATGACACATTTACCCAGTAGGAAGAAAAATTGCCAGTGACTATCATTGTTGCATTGGTCTTGGCTTTTTTTCTTGGTGCTTTTTATTTTTCTCAGTTATTTTCTTAGTATTTCTTCTAGAAATATTAATGGTCTGAAGCTCACAGACACACATCAAGAGATTGTGGTTTAGGGCTGGAGAGATGGCTTAGCGGTTAAGCGCTTGCCTGTGAAGCCTAAGGACCCCGATTCGAGGCTCGGTTCCCCAGGTCCCACGTTAGCCAGATGCACAAGGGGGCGCACGCGTCTGTAGTTCGTTTGCAGAGGCTGGAAGTCCTGGCGCGCCCATTCTCTCTCTCTCCCTCTATCTGTCTTCCTCTCTGTGTCTGTCACTCTCAAATAAATAAATAAAAAATGAACAACAACAACAACAAAAAATTAAAAAAAAAAAGAGATTGTGGTTTATAAAAAGACATATGCTGAGGTGATAATATACAACCCCAAATATTTGGCACAGTTTGTGTTCCACCAATCCACTAATGGCCAGCCACTCTGCTCTGTGGAGGACATTGTACAATGCTACAGTTTGAAATTCAAAACCACAATCACTTCATTTGTTTACATTTTTCTCATGCAACAATAATTTACTCAGTAGACATTATAAGCTAGGAGTGCAATGGAAAATGTAGATGTATATAAACAAAGACATCACTTTTCCTATCATAAAATCAAGCTACTAAAGGCAAGATAAGTAGTCATCACTATTAATCAGTGCTTCTAACAGAATGACAAACTATGACCATGTGAATTAGCATGACAGAATGATGTCCTGAGTACATACAGGATAGGTATCTAATTACGTGAGATTTGACTGAAATCAATAGTTAAGTGGTTTTCATTTAAAGATCATGATTAAAATAGGACTTTAACATGGGAGAAGAAACTACACATTTCCATGATATAGAACAGAAGTGTATGGCCTCTTTACAGAAATGGCAGAAAACCACCATGTAAGAGAGAGACATAAACATAGAGGGAGACAGAGAGATGGAAGATGGGATATACCACCTCATCTTGGACAGAACAGTGACAGAAAGTCATGTAGGCATAAATCCTTGTAGACTTTGGCAGGGTTGGATTAAATGGAACAGATACAAAATTGTGTTGGAAAGTGTAAGAAAGAAATTATAGAGATTTTGATGACCATATTTTTGTACGTGAGAGAGAAGGATTGATGGTATTATATTTGAGATATCTTAGTGGAGATGGTAGGTGGGTATATGGCCAGCAATTAAAAAGATGAGTTTTAGTTCCTGGATGAGGGTTAGGGCCTTGTTTCATTTTCTGGTACATATTAAGAATCCAGCACAGAATCCATGAATTAGCAGATAAAACCTTTGTGAATATTTTGAACATAGGTGGTTGATTCTAGCTGTATTAGTGAGCTTGCAGAAGGAAGATGGTTTGTTGGAGTGAAGCCGAGCTCATGCTTGAAGTGGTTCATCCTTTAATGGTTGGCAAAGAAGGATAAGCTTCAAATGAATGCATGAAGGCCTTACAAGATTGAGATGTATTGATTATTTTGGAAGTCATGTAGAATAAAAGTTGTACATTAGGAGCAGGATCTTCCTAGAAGGAGGAACAATGTAATCTCCAACATCAGATCAGGAGGTTTGAATGTTGATTGTAGGGTGTAGAAACAGAGTGTACAGAGGAGAAATGAGTTCTGAAACAAAAAGGGTAAAAGGATGCTTGTGGAGAGAAAGGAGCCCAGTCAGGCTAAAAGTTGAGTACTTATAAGAATAATCAGAGACAGTAGATTTAAAAAGCTCTCAAGATTAGAGTTTGTGTAAAGAGTTTGAGTACATGAGACAGAAATGAGCAACAGATATAAAAATATCATAGAAAAGTATGGTAGAAACCTTTTATTACTTCCAATGATGACAAGGAAAATGAAAACATGATTCTAATATTCATTGAAATTCTGCTTTATTCAATGGTATTAAAACGTTGTAGGCAATGATGTGTAAATCCTTATTATTCACATTGGTGAATTGAGGCTACTATAAAATTCCATCTTAGCAGTAGTACGCTTGCTACATGTATCCTCTGATGTTTTCTTCTGTACCAACTTTGTTGTTTAAAATGCCCTGAGTAGTACATTTTATTTTGTAAAATAACAAATCCAACATCAAGATATCAAAATGCCATTTCCCATTCTGAAACATATTTGTGTGTGGGATAAGTACACTAAATGTTGTACAAACAGCTATGAGCTTGCTCAGATCTCACAGCCCCCCTGGGGACTTCTCAGAACTCTTCTGTAATTACTTTTGGCTATCAGGGGACCTACAAAACCCAAAGAAAATATTGCTTATTCCAGGCATTGTTTGTGTGCATTGACATTCTTTGTTGATAAAGTACTCTCTTTCTTTTCAGAAGAAACTAGCTGGCCTAATGCAAGAATTCAGTTATAATGTTCTTCTAGAGAAATTTTTTGATATCCAAAATGTGTTTCATGGCTAACTGGAGAAATCAGGTGGGATTTTACCTGGGCTTTCCACTTTCCACATCCTATAATTCTTAAATTCAGTGTTCGTGGATGCATAGTGGGATGGGTAAATTTTATGGATGGAAAGGAATGCCAGTGTTTGGAGGCATTGTGGGTTATGTATTAAAAATTCCACTTAGTGTGACAGCGCAAATTCATGTATCTACACTTTTATGTTCATGTTGAGATGAAATAAAGTAAAATGACAGATGGCTCAGCAGGTAAGAGCATTAGTTGTGCACATATGAGGGCTTGAGAGGGTCTGTGTTTGATCACCAGCACACACAAAATCCTTGGCACAGCCACACATACCTGAAACCCATTCCTTTGGGACAAAGGGGGAGACAGGAGAATCACTGGGGTCAGCCGTTCTGAACCCACAACCCAAAAACCTATCTGCTCCATGTTCAGTGAGAGACTCAACACAAAAGAGTCATCAAGAAGATCACCCAATATTCTCTGACACCCACAGTTCTGCCCATGAGAAACACACATCTATATAACACACACACAAGCATCCATGAGTGCACTTGTGTGCACACATACACACAGTTCCACTCGCAAGAAACAGTTTGGAATCTAATGCTTCTTTAAAAGCTGATTAAATAGCCTTTTTAAAGCTAAAAGTAAATTATCAAAGCTTTTTGGTTGGGATATCTCCCATGCCTAAACTGATTTGTTTATTTAGATCATGTATTTCTTTTACTTTCCTTTTTAAATTTTTGAATTAATTTTAGACTTATAGAAACTTCTCACAAGCAACACAAAAGCCACATATAACTATTACCTAACATTTGTTAGGGAGAAGCATATTAACTAGCTATAGATCAATATTTGAAAACCAAGAAGGTATTATTGCTATGGCAACAGAGTTGACCAAGGTTTCCTCTAATTTGCCTTTTCCATCCAGGAATCCAACTTAGAATCCCACAATATATTTAAGCATCATATTTCCCCTTCAGCCTCTCTATGACAACTTTCTTTCTTCAATTCTTCTTTCCCTGCATTCTTCCCTGTTTCCTTCCTTTTTTTCCCCCCAGAGTATTTGGATTTTCATGAAGGAGGATCTGTTGCAATCTTGACATTTTGAAGAGTATCTCTCATTTGTTTTGCGGAGTGATCCTGGATTTACTCATGTGTGATGTGTACTAATACCTCCATTTCCTTGCACTTTTGACAAGATTTGTCAAATTCCAAATGCTCTTTTGGAGTGTTATTACAATGTATATAAAGTGACTATGTTTTATTTTCAATAATAAAACTTTCCCTTGGCTAATTTGCTATTTTTTGTTATTTGCAAAATGATTTTATAATCTAAGAATTTAATAATATCATACCTCAGGTAGCATGTCATCTTCCTTTGAAAAATATTTTTAATTAAGAATTTAGTATAGACACATCATGTGTTGGTGCCATCATTTACCCCCTCCCTTCCCGCAGTCCACTGAGAGCTGCCCGCTTCAGTAGGATTGCCGGTATTTACCATAGGGTTGTGGGTTATGAGTTATAAGAGCAGCAGTCAGTCATTGTAGAGGGAGGGCAATGCCTCTGGGAAGCTCCTCCCACCCTGTGGCGCTTACATTCTGTCCACCCCTATTCCTCAAAATTCTTAGAGCTGGGATGGATGCATTTTAAGTTTACTTCAGTGTTGATCTCTCAGCAATTTCTGAGTTTCTTTTTTGGTATGTTTTGTGTGTCCTTAGTGTCCTTCTCCATGGCCCTGGCACAGGTTATCAGGCTTGCAGTGGAAAAAGCAATTCTTGCTCATCTTACCCATTCCTCATTTACTTGGGCCTTGACTGATGTGTGAGGATGGTTTATCTCCTGCCAGGAAATCAGCTGTCTTTTCATGTCTTGTTGATAGATTTTGGTTGGTCTCAGTTCTTGCTGCCTTCTGAACAAGGACAACAGATCCTCCAGTGGTGAGTGAAATCAGCAAAGGTTAAAGGGTTAATTGTATGTGTGAAAATTAAGTTAATTGTTAATTTAGAGAGATTTTGACAGGTATAACCTCTCTTTTGGTCAAAATCTAGTGGGAGCTTCTGGATGGAGTCCAAAATCCTGGTCTCCATAGGATTCTGACTTGGTTCCCAGTTACAGCTATGGGTGGGTTCCTTGCCACTAAGAATGTCTCTTAGCCAATCAGAAAGCCAATGGTTACCAACCTAGGCTGTGTGCCACCATTTCACAGGCAGGAATATATGTCTTGTCAGGCAGGTTGCTTTCATATAACATTATCCCCTGCTTGCTCATAATGCTCTTGGCCATTGTCCCACAGCAGCTCATGTGGCACTTTCCACACTAACTGGCCTAACCATCTGGGAACTGAGTTCCTTCCAGATTCCAGCTGGATTTCTTGATATTCTGCGTTGGCAGCATGTGGTGTCTTCAGCAATGGGGTCTTACCTTTTAACTCAAGTGGATGCTTTCACAGAAGCCTTTCCTGTTTGTGGGACTTTGTAGGTATCTCTGATGAGTAGCTCAATGTAGGTTGTAACTGCTTTCTGGTACTGGGAGTTATGAGCCAGAGACATATATTTTAAGGTTAGGGTCATCCCAACCTCTCCAGGGCCCTTCTTACCAGACAATCTCCCTATACATCTATTGAATGTTATATATTTGAATATACTATTGAGGAGAACAATTTCTAAGGTATCAATTCATTTTGGATTTAGTTTTGTGTGCAACTGCCCTATACTTCCATTCCCTTCCCTACAAGTCTTCCAATACCTCTTATCTGTCCCTTAATTTGCCTGTTAGGTGTGCCTTCCACTCAAGCTGTTCTAGGTTAGGAATCAAAGATGAGGGAGAATGTGCAGTGTTTGTCTTCTGGTGCTTGTGTGAGTTTACTTAATATGATTTGTTCCAAGTCCATCCATTTTCTGACAAATTTTATTATATCATTTTCCCTTATTCCTTAGTAGAATTCATTTGTGTAAATGTACTACATCTTCATTTTCCATTCTTCAAATGATGGACATCTGGGTTGGTTCCAGTTCTTAGCTTTGTACATTAAGTAACTGTAAACAGGTCGAGCAAATATCTCTGCATTGAAGAGTAGAGCCTTCAGGATAGATGTCCAGTAAAGGAATGGCTGGGTCAGTTGGTAGCTTTATTTTCATCTTTTTCAGGAGTCTCCATATTGATTTCCATAGTGGTTGTATAAGTCTGTACTCCCACTAGAAGTGAAGGAGGATTCCTCTTTCCCTACATCCTCACCAACATTTATCGTCATTTGATTTTTTTTTTTTATGATTGTTATCCTGCCAGGAATAAGGTGGTCTCTCATAGTTGTATTACTTTGCATTTCTCTAATGGTTAAGGATATTGAGCATTTTCTTAAGTGAGTATTAGCCATTTGCAGTTCTTTCTTTGAGAATCCCCTATTCACTTCTCTGCCCCATTTTCTTTTCAATGGATGGTTTGATTTTTTTAATTGCTTAGTTTCTGGAGTTCTTTGTAGATTCTAGATATTTGGCCTCAGTGGTGTAGCTGGTGAAGATTTTCTCCCATTCTCTGTATAGTCTGTTGGCTCTGTTTATGGTATGTATGTCTGTGCAAAAGCTTTTTGGCTTCATATGATTCCACTGATTGTTTAATTTCCTTGGCTACTGGAATATTGTTCAGAAAGTCTTTCCCCACTCCTATATTGTGGAGAGTTCCCGCTATTTTTTCTTCTCGCTATTTCCTTTTGTAAGTAATGTATATCTTAGGAGGAATACTTTCAGAGTCTGCCACTTTGCTGTTTATTTTAAAATTGTTGTCTATCATTTGACCTTGCCTTCAACAATTTTCACATGAAATTCCAATAGTATTTTCTATTTCCTAAGATCTTGAAAAATGTATTTTATAATTATTATTTACTTTTAGCTTATTTAGTGTATGAGGGAAATCAATTAAATTATTTCTTTATACTGAAATATTTATAAAAAGAACATTATGGGGCAGGAGAGATTTCTTAATGGTTAAGGTGCTTGCCTTCAAAGCCAAAGGACCTCTGTTTGAATTTCCAGTACGCACATAAGCCAGAGGCACAAGGTGGCACATGCATCTGGAGTTCATTTGCAGTGGCTGGAAGCCCTGTGCCCCCATTCTCTCCCTCCCTCTCTCTCTCTGTCCCTCTCTCTTTCCCTCTTTCCAATTAATAAATAAAATATTTAAAAAAAGAACATTGTGGATGCAGGTGTGAGGGGAAGGGGGAAGGCTTGTAAGACTAAAAGCAGGAGCAATAGGCATCCAAAGATCTAGGGAAATATATATATATACACACACACATATGCAAATGACTCCAAGAGAAGTGGGAAGCAGCAGCAAGAATCAGCTGGCACATAGACACATGCACTTGTATAGGACTCTCAAGCAATGCCATTTCCATGGCTATGGTGGAGGAAACACATGTTTTCCCCTCCCTGCACCCACCCACCCACCCAAGAGAAAACTCCTAAGCAGCTTCCATCTGGAAAAATAAAGTTACTATACCAGATGTAGTGGTGACCCACACACTTGTAATCCTAGCACTTGGGAGGTGGAGGCAGGAGGTTTATTTTAAGCCTATCCTCAGCTACACGTAGGCTGGGCTACAATAAGAAACTATCTCAATAAGCTTCCCCACTACCACCCCCTCCAAAAAAAAGGATACAGACTAGGGATATTTAGTAATTGCTGCCTTCGTACACAGGAAAACAAATTAGTGGGGAAAGCTGATACTGCCTTTAAGACACCCAGGGACATTTTCTTCTTAATCGTGATAAAGCAGGCCATGTTACTTTTAACATGTTACTTTCAACACTGAGACAAGAGAGATACCTTCACTACTCTCAGAAATACTTCTGAGTTGTCTTCAAGTCTGTGTTTTGTTTTGAGTTGTTTGCCTTTTTTTTTTTTTTTTTTAGCAGATAGAATTGTGAGAATAAAAGAGAAGCTATCTATCTCTTCCTTCACTTCCTTCATTTAGGTAGTGTTTATTTTTTTCCTTTGTAACCTGGCCAAGAAAAAAAAAAAAGAAAACAAAGAAAAACTCATGGGATCCACTCTCAGGTAGAACTGAATGCTAGGCAGGGCAAAGGGATCCAGGATCTGTGCTTAAAGCCCCTGATTCACTAAGAATTGTTACCTACAGATTTTTTTTTAACTTAAAGGGGAGATGTACTGTGTACCTTCTGCCATAGAAAGGAGCCCTATCTCTAACTGCCAACCCTCCTGTCCACTCCCATCCCGGTCCCCCACACACAGGGCAGGCATGCTTGGCAGTGAATTCCCTTGGAAGGACCACAGCATCATGAAGAGCGGCAAAAGGGTGTGGGTGTAGTTTCAGCACCTTTGAAATTGGTGAGCATAGGGTTTGGGGAAGACAGAACAAGAGGTCTTGAGGGCTTCAGGGGAAAACAGGTAGATGTGGTCAGGAAACAGGCAGGTGTCAAAACCAATAGAGATGGGGGAAATGTACAGACTAAGTAGAGGGGTTTGCAGAAGCATAGATAACAGGAAGAGAAGGGGTAGGCAAAAAAAAAAAAAAAAAAAAAGAAAGAAAGAAAGAAAGAGACAATGAATGAGCTGGAAGAAAATAAAAGGGGAAGAGGAAGTTGGAGGAAAGTGGGCTGAGAAACGGAACCTCCAGAAGAATGAAGAGGTTGGAAGGGGGGGACACGGGATCCCCATTGTGGGTTTTAGACCTTGAGGAACACCAGCCAGGTAGAGTACACTAGATCAAACACCTAAGCCAGCAGGTTGAGCCGGGTCAGGATGGACTCAGCCTGGCGGCGGTCCCAGCCACATACGGAGTGGGGGTGTCTGTAAGTGCAGCCCATACCCCTTGACCTCCAGGAAAGGCTACCATGCCTCTAATATAACTGGTACAGGGGCCAAAGGACCATGGCTGTGGCGAACATGAGGACAGATAGTAAGGCCAAACCCAACAGGAAGTTGGGAGAGGGGGTGGGGAGCATGTTGGTAAAATCACCCAAGTTCAACAGGATGGCCACTGTGGCCAGGATGAAGCAGAAGGCCTGGACTGCCACTACCACTCCAGGGCCGGCTCCTGCTGGTATGTGTGGATCCCTGATGACACAGGCTCTGAAGGTCTCAAACACCTTGAGCAGTCCTGACATGGTAACCGTGTATCCAGTGGTCTCACCAGGCTTGGCCCAGGTCCAGGCCACGTCAGTGCGATGCATGAGAAGGTGGTGGTGGCAATGACGTGGTCCTGGTTAAGTCCATGACACATGAACTAACTGCACCTACATAAGTGGTGGGGTAGATGTTGGAAGCAGACAGACAGAAGTGAGCAGCCACAGCATGCATAGGTGGTAGAGAAATCGTTCCAAGACAGGGGGGAGTGGGCCTGGAGTCTGACTAAAAGCAGAAGCACCAAGTGAACATGGACCAGTTACCAATGGAGTCCATCAGGGTGCCCATACTGGCCACCAGCGAGAAAGCCACACATGTGGCTACCAGGTGCAGTAGCTGGAGGAGGTCCAGGAGAGTGTCAGTGCCCTGGCTGACCCAATGGTGCTCACTGGTTGAGAATAACGATGGCATCACGGTCATTATAGTTGTGCAGGTTACCGATACCGACATGGTGGCAGTGGTCTTAGCTGAGGATCACAAGACACCTGCTGAGCAGACAGAGGCATTCAGTGGCTAGCTCAGACTGTCCTCTGGCTGGGGCCTCCAGACTTCACAGCTTGGGTGTGACTTCCCACCAAGACCCAGCCTAGGCAGCTTAGCCTGGAGAGGTATGGTGGTGACCCAGGCAAGTGCTGCCCATCTCCTCAAATCCCATATTTTAAAAATTAATTCCTTCCTTTTTTTCCCTATTTTTGGCCATTTGAAGTCCTTTCTAATGATATGCATTTTTGTGTATCGACTGACTTTTGATATATTTCTCATTTTATGTTCAAATAAGATATTTCACACTCACTCATTGTTAATAGTGACCCATCAGAAATGCCTTATTGAGGTGTGTTGTGTATATTTTGAACACCTATTTAAATATAGATTGTGAGATAAAAGTTAAATTGTTGTACCTGTTCCTCCTCTCATACTATGTAGTGATGAGAGCACTAGAACTTTTTTTTTTGTTTGACACCCTTAAGACTACTATTAAAGTTATTTGTCTTGATAATAACTTCAAGGTTATTATTAAAGTCAACCTATAGCTAGCTGGCAGATAAACTAAAGATAAATTATTCCTTCCTTATCACACCTAGTGAGGAGTTAACAAAACAAAGCTACTAATTTTCCAAGGCTCAAGAGTGTTATGCACTCATTCATTCACAAAACTGAATGGTACACTGGATAGATGTATCAGGAAAAAAAGGAAAGAAGAAAAAAAAAGACAGGTGCTCAGTCTTAGGAAGATTAAAATCTGTATATTGAATTTTCCAATTGAATTTCATAAAACAAAATTGCATGCTCTAAGAGTTGCCAGTTAGAAATAGAAATTAAAAGCTGATATTATTTATAATAGAATTAAAATAATACATTTAAATAAATTATGAAGAGATACTGGCGATGTCCAAAGGCTAAGGGAATAGTAACCATATAATTTAAAGGACACATTCTAAGTGGAAAAATAGATTTTGCTCATGAGTCAGAAGACTAAATGTAATGTTAGCTATAAATTAAAAAAAAAAAAAACTTTTAAAATTTTGTGAAAATTAGCTTGATAGATAGCAAGTTCAGCTGTTGAATAAATAGTAATGGCCTAGCCTCCATTGTTTCTTCATTTTACATGGTGTCTACATCTGGGGAAAGCTTATCTTTGAAATGTTTTCTACGTGAGATATATTTTTGAAAGCGGACACAATCTTCAGGAAGATATTAACTTAACATGAATACTCTAAACTTAAACTAAAATGTGTCCCTATTACCATTTCTCTGCAGTTTTAAAGACTTATGTTAAAACAAATGATGTATGACATATCACAAGTAGATCCCATAACATTCGCCTGGGGACCCTGGGGGAAAACAGGAAACAGCTAACATGGACAGCCTAAGGGTCCAGGAGCAACCTGACTATGGGTGTTTCAGTCTACTTCATGTTGCTGGCAGAAAACATCCAACCAAGAGAAGTTTGTAGGAAGAAAGGGTTTATCTTGGTTTATGGATTCATGGGAAAACTCCATGATGGCAGAGGAAAATGATGATGTATGCAGAGGGTTGACATCACCTCCTGGCCAACATCAGGTGGACAATGGCAGCAGGAGTATGTGCCAAACACTGGCAAGGGGACATTGGCTATAAAAACCATAAGCCCACCCCCCGCAATAAACTGGCTCCAGGAGGATCCAATTCCTAAATTGCCACCAGCTGGGGACATAGCATTCAGAACACATAATCAAACCACCACATTCTACCCCCAGCCCCCATGGACAGATTACCATCAATGGTGTAAAATATAATGTATTCAGTCCAACTTTAAAAGTCCCTATATTTTTTATCTATCCCACCGATGTTCAAACATCCCATAGTCTAGTGTCTTTTAACTGAGCTTTCATACCAAAAAAAAAAAAAAAGGCACATAATAAACATTCACACTGTAAAAGACAGCATTGAGCACAGCAAAGAAACATTCAACAAATACAAGATTTAAAACAAATAAAAGGACAAACATCAAACTCTTTAGCTCCAAGTCTGACAACTCTAACTAGTGACAACATTCCAAGTACAATAATTTAACCAATAATGTATATCAGGAGTTCCAATTCCACCTCTCCAGCTAGGCTACTCACAGTCTCAGAAAACTTCATCCAATGCTGGAAGCTCTCCTTGGCAGCCATCCCATAGTCCTGGCATCTGCATTGGGTCTCCCCTGCAACCCATGGTTCATCCTCATGCCTTCATTGAGGATCCAAGCAGGTAGTCCAAAAGCCTGCTTCACAGTGCCCATGGCCATTTCCAAAAAAAAACAAAACTGTGTTGCAAATTCAATGATCCTCTTTCTTGCACTTGTTATACTCCATAGTACCAGCTGGGCTACCAGTTTGTTAATCTGGGCATGGGGTTGAGGAGAGCGATAAAGCACACTTTCAAGAACAGCAACCTCTTTCAGCATTCAGGCCCTTTCAAAAGAGCCTGCATTCTTCCTGTTTTCCCAATCCAGATAAACTGGGCCAATCTTAATGGCTGTAATCTCTCAAACAATTGCAGCTAAAAGAGCAGCAGTTTCGAATCAAAGATTTCATTTCTTTCTGTGCCATATCCTTCTGCTCACACCAGTCCATTTCTATAGAATGCAATCCTGCACATGTTCTTAGGACACAAACAGGCAGAATGCAGCAAGTCTTAAACAAAATGCTTCTAGGCCAGTCCCAACAAGGTTTGTTCTCATCCTCATAAGCCAAATCTCACAGCCCATAGTTCTTTATTCAGGTCTTTCAACTCTAACCAGAATAGTCCATCAAGCTGTATTTATAGCACTGCAAGATATCTCTTAGGCCAAGGTTTTAAATCCTTTCACATACCTTCCTCAAATCAGTTCCAAGTGACCAAAGCCACACAACCAGGTTTTAACAGTAATGATCCCACTTCTCTATATCAATTTTACTGTTGCCGTCAGCTTCACATTGTTGGCAGAAAATACCTGACTGAGAGCAGCTTGTGGGAGGAAAAGGGTTTATCTTGGCTTACAGACTCAAGGGGAAACTTCATGGTGGCAAGGGAAAATGAAGGCATGGGCAAAGGGTGGACATCACCTCCAGACCAATATCAGGTAGACAACAGCAGCAGGATCATGTGCCAAACACTGGCAAGGGAAAGATGGCAATAGTAGCCAAAAGCCTGTGTCCAAAAATACTGTGCCTCCAGGAGGCTCCAATTCCCAAATTGCTACCAGCTGGGGACCTAGTATTCAGAACACATTATTTTCTTGTAGGCACCTAAATCAAACCACCATAGTCAGCAATCAGGTTCAAGTTGGAAAATTGTCTATCATATTTTCATCAAGAGACATAAACATGAGCCACAAAGTGTGCAGCTACTCTGCTCACAGTATGGCGTGCTAAAGTAGTACATCTTATTCTGGACAAAGGTGCCTGTTGTCCCAACCAGCAGCAATCACAATATGCTGAACGAAGGATAGTGGTTCATCCAAACAATATAAGCCACAGCAGACAAAATCTTAGGAATTTTTTATTAGAAAACTAACAGTGAAACATGATGCATGAGTCAAGTAGAAACTCCACAGCCCCTTGTCTCTGGTGGCAATGCATCTACCTCCACAAAATCCGCATTTGTAGCTTCAACTGAAAGCAGATGGAATTTTTTTTTTTAAGTGCAACTTTAGGAAATATATAGACGTGTGTGTGTCATTCCCTACACAATATAACTTGAACATATATAGCATTTGTACTATATTCAACATTAGATGTAATGTTGCAATGATTTAGAGAAGATGGACTTAGGTTAAAGGAAAAACAAAGTTAAGTGCACCGTTTCACATGAATGACACTTGAGTGCATCAGGCTTTAGGCTGTGCATAGTATCCTGGAACCACATCCTCTCAGAGAAAAGGACTAGTCCTTTCATTATGTATCTATTTCCTTGTCTTCTATCTTTAACTTCTGTCTATCATCTATATATCTTTCAAATTTCTATCTCTCATTATATATAATTAACTTGTATTTATCATCCTCCCTCTCTCTCTTTGTCTCTCTCTCCAGACTTTTAAAGGAACTTGCATGGAGATCAGAAGCTGAATTTCATAAGTTAAGTCAACATCAGGAATCAGATAATGTAAGCTGGGCGTGGTGGTGCATGCCTTTAATCCCAGCACTCGGGAGGCAGAGGTAGGAGAAACACCATGAGTTCAAGGCCACCCTGAGACTATAGAGTGAATTCCAGGTCAGCCTGAGCTAGAGTGAGACCCTACCTTGAAACACCAAAAAAAAAAAAAAAAAAAAAAAAATATCAGATAATGTTACTTAAAGTTCCATTTTTTTTTAAATTATTTATGTATTTATTTGAGAGCGACAGACACAGAGAGAAAGACAGATAGAGGGAGAGAGAGAGGATGGGTGCGCCAGGGCTTCCAGCCTCTGCAAACGAACTCCAGACACGTGTGCCTCCTTGTGCATCTGGCTAACGTGGGACCTGGGGAACCGAGCCTTGAACCGGGGTCGTTAGGCTTCACAGGCAAGCGCTCAACCGCTACGCCATCTCTCCAGCCCAAAGTTCCATTTTTTATATCCCACATTTTGTTTAGCCATTCATCTGGTGATGGTGGTTCTATTTCCTCTCCACTATGGTTCATTGCAAAAATAAGCTTGGAAATACAAATATCTCTGTGTTGAAACTTAGGACATTCTATTTTTATTTGTTAAATAAATTACTGTAGTCATTTCCATAGTGGTTGCACTGATTTATACTCCTATCAGCAGTGAATGGGGGTTCCTCTTTTCCCACATCCTCATCTAATTTCAGCTGTAAAGCAAAACGAAGTCATGATAGTTGTAGGAAAACAGAACAGAAAATTATCATATTAAGTGAATTAATCCAGGCACAAAAATACAATTACTACATGTTATCTTTCTTAGGCAGTTCCTGGATTATAATTGTATACATGTGTATATGTGCGTATAGCTGTGGACATTATACATGAAATTAAGAAGAGAAATATAAGATGGTAAAGATGCCTTGAGGAATAAGGAGCAATAGAATGCATGTAACATGGAGACAGAAGGGAAGTTTTAAAGGGAGGAAAGGGACCCACAGTGTAGAGACAGGCAGAATATTTGAATTACAGTCTCAGCACTGACTTCTCATTTCCAGGAGGAAAAAACAATTCAGGACCTTGATTAAATGGAAGAGGCCCATTTGTAATATGATAGGCACCTATCTCTGCCTTATTCCAATCAGTTGTACCTGTTAATCTCTCACAGAAGTACCCTGTAGCTAAAGTTACTCAGCCTTTGATCAAAGACCCAACCTTCATAGGCCATCCAGCTGATATTTACATGTAGCCGTCACTAATGCAACCCACAAAGAAGAGCTCACTAATTTGCCCTCGTTGATTCTTGGTAAGTACCTAGTTTGAACAATGCTGTTCAAAACAGCTCAATGTGTTAAGAGTTTCTAAAGTATTACACAGGCAGAAACTATCCTCATTCATTGAGAACTTCTACAGACACTACAGATAGTCAAAACTAACAATTGTAATAGTAACAAAATTGAAGAAATACTTATATGTGACTTCAAATGCAAAGAAAAATCTTCTCCTAATGTGTGGCTTACCTCTTAATTTTTCTAACAACCAGGTCTTGAAAATGGGAAATTGTTATTTAAAGAAAGTCCAACACATCTATTTTTTTCCTGTTATTGATTATATATTTGGTATTGCATCTATAATCCATCATCAATCCTAAGAATACTTACATTTCTCTTCATTTTCTTTCAGAAATCACCGTGGTGCATTTTGCAGGTAGGTCATTCTGATATCTGTAGTTAATTTCTTGAAATGTGCAATCTCTGCTTCAGTTCATTTTTTTTAAACTATAGATAACCAATTTTTCTGACACTGTTTATTGAAAAGCCCTCCCTTTCTTGATCGAACTGCCTGTGTGCTTTTGTGCAAAGATGAGTCATGGTATTTTATGGGTCTATTTTTGGATTGCCTTTTGTATTCCATTGATCTGTGTATCTTTTATTTTACAGTGCCCCGCTGTCCTGATTAATGCAGCTGCACAGTAAGTCTTGAAATCCAGTAATGTCTGTCCTTCAACTTGTTCTGTAGCGACATGCTTGTTATTCTAGAGTTCAGATTTTCTACACATACTTCAGATCCAGTCTGCTGACACTCACAGGAGAGCATGCTGGGATTTCTGAAGGGATTGCATTGGATCTATATATTTATTTGAGAAAACCCAATATCTGAACATTGAATTTCCAGTTCATGAACATTGACTTTACCATTAATTTAGACTATATCTGATTTCTTTCATTGTTGTTTATATCATTTACGTTAAAACTTTAGTCCATAATTAAGCAGCTAGATTTTAAATAGTTTTCACAGATTTTCATAAAGTAAATGAAATAATAGCCAAGACCAGATTGAAATGAACATGCTAACAGCCCATTATTTGTTCAGGTCTTGGTTATAAATTTTTAAATGCCATTCTAATGCCGGCTTATTGCAAACCCAAATTTGGAAACAGAGAAAAAAAGAAAATTCTATTGAGGGAAATGAATGTGCAGATGAATTAGGGCTTATTTCTGTCTAGGTTTGCTCCAAACAAGAATTAAGAGGACAGAGCTTGTCCAGACATATGCTGAGGGCAAAAGAGGGCCACACCCCTGTGACAGCTCACAGCAGAGCAGAGCCAATGGTTTTGTTCTCCCAAGAACTACAGGGACATACATATGTGTGCATACAGTGGCAGTGTTCTCTCTTTGTGTATCTGGCTGCCTGTTTCTCTCTCTTCCTCTTTCCCTCTGTCACTCCTCCCCAGATCTGGCCTGGAACTTGCTACATAGATGAGAATGTTCTCAAACTTCTGTTCTTTTCCTTCAGAGATTATATGTGTCTACCACCACCCCTCGCTTTATGCAGTGCTAGGATTCAACCCAAGGATTTCTGAAAATTTCTGCAATGCAAATACTCTAGCAATGGAGCTAAGTCCCATACCTGTGTTTTCTCTAAGTCTTAAATGGATCATCTCTGTAAAAAGGGAAGGGGGAGGGGGAGAACCAGAATGTGAGGTTAGAGACTTTCAGGTTACCTGCATGCTTAAATGCTGGGGTGCATTTCTCGGGTTGAAGATTTTAGAGTCTCTGGAAACTGTCTTTCCCACTCACTAGTATATCAGTTCAGGGAGTCTAAGGTATCCTGTCTACACCTTGTTTGCATCTCCTCTCAGATCCACAGACTCTTGCACTCTTTCCTGTCAATGTGCTTGTAGCCAGTCACAGAACCGCCCTTATTATTTTCCTTTCCAAATGTATAGGATGTAAGTTCCCTTATTTTTCCTCAAGATAGAAACTTTCACATTAAAGTGAGATTTAGGTCACATAAATGGAGAATATTTGAGTGCTATTAAAGGGTTAATAGGCAAAAATCAAGCCTTTAATTGTCAGTTTATTTCTCCCTCAAATGAGTAGTTTATTTCAAAGTAAATATAAAATGATTTTCACTTGTTATTATAAGTCACTGTCTTGCTTTACAGGCAAAATTAAAACTGTATCAATGAGACAGAAATAGAAAGTAGGGTGAATGCGAAGTAAGGCTGGAATAGAGGGGCTGGCTATGTGCTGAATTAATGTAAACCCAAAGGGCAGGCATCACTCATTTTTGTTTTCTATGGTTTTTGCTTTTCTGCTGTTTTGCCCTTTTTTTTCTTTAAATTTTGAAGCTTTTAATTTATTAAACATGGACAAATGTGAAGCATTTTGTTGAATAAAAGGCTGAAAAGAAAGAACTATGAGTATTTTAAATGATTATATAAGGTTTATAGAACCTTACCAAAATTAATATTCTTGCTGTTGTGATTGTGAAAGGGTAAAAGGGCAAATAGGACAGAGATGCTGATGAAATGTTGTAAGAAATTCATTCAGATACCTTTCCAAGTAGATTTGATATGGCATCATAAGATATTGGTTTGTATTTTTTAGTATCAAAGTATAGGACATCTTTACATATGTTTATGGAATAAATGGGCATATATTTTACAAAACACATTCAAGTTCCAAAACGTGTATTTTGCAAAACACATTCAAGTCCGCAATTCATCATTTTTTTTTCTTTGTTTTTGTTGAAACACTAAAAGTGGTTTGTATATTTTATAAATTAATGTCATATCACATACACAACTTGGGAACATTTTCTTCCCTTTTGTGGTCTGTCTTTTTACTCGAATAATATTGCTTTTTGAAACCCAGGATATTTTTATTTTTGTAAACTCCAGTACCTAACTTGGTTTTTGATTCTTTCAGATTATAACATCATCTAAGGCTAAGTGTGATGTGCTTCCATGCCATGTCTTCCTACCAGGTTGTATTGGATGATTTGAACTTCTGGCTGTTTTCAAAGTTCTAATAAAGAATGTGATTCTTCTTGCTTGTTTTCCAATAATTTTGTAGGGTAGAGCTTGAGGCTTCTTTTACATCATTCTCTAAATCACTCCCCACATAAAATTCATTTCTAAATCCAGTCAGCACTAAAAAGACAAAAAAAAAAAAAAAAAAAAAAAAAAAAAAACTTCTATCAAAAAGTACCTGGTTGTTCTCTAAAGTTGAGATGAAAATTTAACAAATTGGATATCCAATTACATGTTACATATTCTATTTAGTTCCATTATTTGTTTGTAAACCATTTTTATTTATTTGTTTTTAGGTATCTTGTGTGATATATCTAATACCTCATTTCAGATAATGTTATAATTTAATGTTTTAATTTTTATTTTATAATTTTATTTCTATAATATGTACTATACATAAAACATCATGTAATAATACCAGATAGGAGTTAAAACAACAATAAAGCATAAGTTCTCATTCAAGGCCATTACTAGAATAAAAGGTTAGCAAGGATTGCTGATGAGGATATAGAGAGAGGCAGGTTCTCCCACCCTCCTATGGGACTGCAACAATTCTCCAGATCCTAGGTAAGAAAGATGCACAAAGGTGAGGCAAGCACAATGTCACAATTTCCCACTAGGTGGAAGAAGCATTGGGAGTTCAATTTCAGTGGCTGAGGCCCTAGAAAATCTCTCTCTCTCTCTCCCTTTCTCTGTCTCTCTTAAAAAAAATAAATAAATAAAGTAAAGAAAAAAAAAACCTGAGAACATTTAGACTCTGGCTTACATAAGAACAAGTGGAAAAGTGATGCGGCCAAACACTAAACATTTTGCTCAAGCCATCATAGGTGAGTTTCCCCTGCCCTAATTCAGGGCATGAGGTGCTACATGGTCACATATACATGTATGCAACACACACGCACACACACACTCCACACTTTATTACATACACAAACAAGTAAAAAACATACCAGAATGCATCTAGCTATCACTTTTCTGTAAGATGTTCTTTGACATCTGGAACAGCACAGAGGAAAACTGCAAACCAGATAATCAAACCACACAGGCCAGGTGGGGTCACATGGCTCCATTATAAGGGAGACCAGAGCAAGCAACACTATGGTGACAGGGACATTAGTGGCTTCCCAGGGCTGCAGGAAGAGGTATAGAGTTCAGATACATTTGCTGTGTCTTTGAGGAGGTGATTAATAAATACAAGCATTCTAAAATTCATGGATGTGCTACATGTAGAGCTCTTTGAACACACTAAAAAGCATTGATTTATAAATAGAAGAATAGTATGATAAATAAATTCTATCTCTACAAAGCTATTACCCCAAACCAGCCCATACCTATGAAGAAAAATGTATCATGTTTGTGTTGATGGGCCATGGTAACTAAGACATGCTAAAAAAGCATCCTGGAAATATGACCAGGGATTTAACATACTGTCTTCCACCCATGTTAATGTTTTGAAATTGCCTCATAAAAAAGTGTAAGGAGGAGCTGGAGAGATGGCTCGGAAGTTAAGGCGTTTTCCTGAGAAGCCTAAGGACCCAGACGCACAAAGGTAAGGCAAGGGAAAGGTAGCATGTGCCCACCAGGTGGTACAAGTGTCTGGAATTTGATTGCAGTTGATGAGGCATCTGGAGTTCATTTGCAGTGTCTGGAGACCCTGGAGCATCCATTCTCTCTCAATCTCCATCCCTGCCTATTTCTCTCTCTTACATTCTCAAATAAATAAAGGAAAACAAATTAAAAATGTTAAATAACAGGGACTTCTGGTCAAGATAGCTTCCACCTTACCACACTGCACCTCCTGGGGAAGGAAAGGCAAGACTTTAAGAGGACATTGGGTCATCTAGGGGGAGCAGACTCTAATAAACCTCCAGTGGGAAGGAGCAGAAGGGCATAAAAAGAGAATCTGCTGATTCTTCTGCTCTCCGGTAGCCCAACAGTCCCCCAATATCCTCAAGCAGCTGTCCCAACCACATTTCCAGCCTCAGGTTCCTCCTGCATTAACTGCAGGGAAGGGGACCCAGGTTAGTGTAGCTCCAACTGCACCGATGCCCAATCACCATCCTGTTGCATCCCTCCTCACTCCCTCCCGTGCAACCCCTGTCCCACTCCCTCCACCCTGCGCAACCACCAGCCCACTCCCCCAACTCCACTATGCAACCCTGGTCAAAAAATAGCGGAGCTTGCAGAAATGCAACAAAAGTTCAATAATCATGTGAATGGTACACTCCATCTAGATCTAATAGATAAGTACCTGGAAGGGGCCCAAAAACAGTTCAATGATCTGAAGGAGAGCAAAAAACAGAGGACCTCAATAACCACCTGGCTATGCTAAATGAAGACAAAAAGAACTGTAAGGATGAATACCAAGAAGCATCAAGGAAATCAGAAAATGATGTGAAAAGGGAAGTAAACAGAGGGATGGAAACTTTATTTAAAAAGTAATAGAAAAGGCAAACCAAAGTGAACAAGCCCAAAACTCCATAGAAACTCTCAAGAACAGAGTTAGCCATGTAGAGAATAGAAACTCAGAACTGGAAGACAAAAACAGAAGAAACAGTTCATGAGTCTAAAAGTTTCAATAAATTCTTTTTTTTTTTTTTATGAACAAAACATGAGGGAAATGTGGGATACCGTAAACATCCCAACATTTGGATCATGGGAATAACAGAAAGAGAAGAAATTCAGACCAAAGGCACGGAGAACTTATTCAACAAAATTATTGAAGAAAACTTTCCCATTCTCTCAAAAGAAAGGCCAATCAAGTTACAAGAGGCTAAAAGAATTCCAACAGACTGGACCAAAGGAGAAATTCTACAAGACATATTGTCATTAAGACTCTAAGCATCAATACTGAAGAGAAAATCCTAAAATCAGTTGAGGGAAAACAACATATTACATTTAAAGCTAGCCCCAGCAAAATTACTTCAGACTTCTCAATAGAAACCCTGAAAGCCAGAAAAGCCTCAATGCAGCACGGCAAATTTGAAGAACCTATGGCTTCCTACCCAAACTACTCTATCCAACAAAAGAATCCCTCATAATAGACGGTGAAAGAACAACCTTTCATAAGAAAACTCAGTTTTACAACTATATGAGCACCAAAACCAAACTTTCAGATAGTATTTCAGGAAATTCTCCACATAGAAGAATCAAATGACCCACCACAAGTGCCTACAAGAAGCAGATAAACAAGTTATTATAAACAAACTTCAAGAAGGCACACACACAAAAAAAAGTCCAATAAAATACCAAACCAAAGAAACCACCACTAAATGGTGGGATCAAATCAAACCTCACAGTCATTACCCTAAATATTAATGACCTTAAATCACCAATCAAGAGACATAAGCTAACAGGGTGTATCAGAAAATTAGATCCCTCAATCTGTTGTCTTTAAGAAAACCACCTTACCACTAAAGACAGATACTTCCTTGGGGTGAAAGGGTGGAAAATGATATTCCAAGTAAATTGGAATAAAAATCAAGCAGTTGTAGCTATACTAATATTGGATAAAACAGACTTCAAACCAAAAGTAGCCAAAAAAGACAAAGAAGGCCACTTCCTGCTTATCAAGGGAATGATCCAAAAGTGGATATCACAGTTACAAATCTTTATACACCAAACACAAGGGCATTGCAATTCATAAAACAAAACATACTTGACAAGAAAACAGAAATAACTACCAACACCATCATATTTGGGGACTTCAATACTCCACTATCAGCAATACATAGGTCATCCAAACAAAATC
Source organism: Jaculus jaculus (assembly GCF_020740685.1). Taxonomy (NCBI): domain Eukaryota; kingdom Metazoa; phylum Chordata; class Mammalia; order Rodentia; family Dipodidae; genus Jaculus; species Jaculus jaculus. Next base: position 46,136,420 of record NC_059113.1, on the reverse strand, counting down.
AACAGGGAAGTGAGATAGCTCAACAAAACCATAGAACAACCAAACCTAATGGATTTCTAAAGAATATTCTGCCCCAAATCCACAGACTACACATTTGTCTAAGCAGCCCATGTTACCTTCTCTACAATACATCGTATACTGGGTCATAAAGCCTGCCTCCATATATTTAGGAAGACCTACATAATTTTCTGCATGATATCAGATCACAGTGCTGTACTGCTAGAAATTCACAACAAAGGGTATACCAAGAATCCCACTGGCTCCTGGAAATTGAACAACACACTTTTCAACAATAATTGGGTAGTGGATGAAATAAAAAATGACACGATGAAATTTGAAAAAAAAAATGGTCAAACCTGGGACAGATCATTCACAGTGAACTCACCCAATCAGAGAAAGATAATTGTTGCATATTCTCATTCATCTACAGCTCTTAACCTGAATCTACCTGAGATGCTGACATACCTAATAAGCATCTCCAGGACCAGATAATAGAGTGGGTGGGGAGGAGAGGAGAGGGTCAGGAGACACAAAACTGGACCCAAATGGCAATGGTACCATAATGGTACATCCTAAAAGACAGAATAAATGGTTGAAACTTCATCAGGCCTTTAGAGGAAAACATCTGAATCACAAGGTCCTGGAAAGTATATGATGAATACTGACTTTAATCTTCTCCTGTGTCTCTCTTTCTCTTTCCCTCTCTCCCTCTTTTCTAACTTCTCTCTATCTCTTCCATATTATCTATCTTTTTCTTCTTTCTTTTCTTTGGTGATGACCTGTAACTCCCAGTACCAGCATGTGGCTAATATCCACAATGAGCTGTTGATCGGAGAACCCTATTTCTATCAGAGTACTTGCTGACCCACCAAAGGTTAGTGGTAAGACTTTACTGCTGAAGACACCATATGCTGATGGTACAGTACATGGAGTGACCTGCCAGGAACCTGTAAGAGAGTCAGTCCCCAGGTAGCCCATCTAGTGCCAGAAGGTGATAAATGAGCAACTGGGGGAAAATGGCCAATATCTATCCAAGCAACTCTTGGTTTAAGCTACTTGGCAGCAACAACCTGATGGGATGCTAACACAAGTGCCATAGTAGCACACAGCATGGTAGGAAACCAGCTGTTCTTGATTAGCCTAAGTGATCTGCTCCGTGGAATGGATCCCATATCTGGAGCTTGGAAACAAGTCATAACCATATCCAAAAATGACCTGTTCTCCATTATCAAGCTCCCACCAATTGTGGACTATAAGTGGGCCTACACTTATTAAACTCTCTCTAAACAAATAATGGCTATACCATTTATCTGGTGCTAGCCTTACACTCTGCTGATGAATTTGCTTCTCTTATTCAGATGGACACAGATCCTAAGTAGAGAACCAGCCCATCACACCTCAACAGGGCCCCAGCTGAAAGTAAGAGGAATTGGAGAAATAAGCAAGAGTGCTGCTTTCTTGGTGAACCTGGTACCAGCACAAGGGTGAAGGAGATATATGAGAGAACATTCAACTCCTACCAAACCAGATATCCAGGGGCACAGAGGCTCCCAAGACCTCATCACCGAAACAGACCTAAAATGAACAGAACATGTCTCAGGGAAATTTGCAGAAGAACTGGCAGAAACAAATGTTAGAACCATACGTTGGTTCATTATTCACAGAGATATTGCCTCTTACCCATAACTGATGGCTAACCCCACAATTCACGACCCATATTCCAAGGGTCTCTGCGAGGGGGTAGGGCAGGGAGAAGGCTAACAATGGTATCAGCATGACTGCATACACAGTGTACAGAACTAATAAAAAAATAAATAAATACAAGAAAACTACTAGGAAGATATTAGTAGCTAGGTTTTAAAAAGCAAATTTTTACTAAAAAATAATTTCCCCACCTGCTGGACTCAGTCAATGTAGCATGCTTTTACACCTCCAGGTACAGGCAAGGTTGTGAATGACATGAGAAGGGCAAAGCCTTTGTCTTGGTCGAGATCATCTGGGAGAGAGACAGGCTGATGATAGCATTTATTCCAGGCTGCTTGGTTGCCTTTCCTCACCAGTGGGAAACAGTCAAGTTCAAAGCTCAGCTGTTGTGGTGTTTGTAGACTTGTATGTGCTAGAAAAAAGAAAAAATCCACATGGAAAGTTTGTGCACACTTTGTAATGTTGATTTTATATCCTAGAGAGCACTCTGTTATGCTGAAACTTGTTTATTTAGAAAAACCCTACAGTTCTTATAATCACTTGAGAAGATTTGGCCCTTAAGCTCACAATATGGAATTATGGAAGTGGAGTGATTGAAGTACCAAAATTAACTCAATTTTCATTGGTATTTCAGAATTCATTACCTTCCCATCAGCTTCAGCATCTTCTGTGCCATACAAGGATAAGATGACTTCTTCAGTAGTTGTCACCCAAAAAACACTTGCGGTATAATGTTAGCCATTCTGGTAGGTTTAGGGGTCAACATGCATTGTGCCCAGAATAGTATATGCAAACAATTTTTAGTTCTTAGTAAGTTGTAATTGTTTTGGAACTGGTTGTATTCCATGTTGATCCTGTAACTACTGCTGCCTGACAGTGCTGCCCATTCATCTTCATATACGAAGTGTGGTGCTGGTAAAGTTTCTTACATGCAATGAAGTTTGCTCTGGAGGAACAAAACTTAACAATGTCAGTGTTAAAATGCAAAATAATCTGCCCTTAGCAGCAGGATGAAAGGAAAGATAAAAAGGTGGAGTTCTTAAATAAACTGATAGCCAACACATAAACTATACTCATCTGAAAAATGGATATATCACCCTTAAATTGTCAGGATCATTTTCCACTAACATGAAAGATGACCTGAGATGTAAACTTCAGGTACAGAAAAAAAAGATGAGTGAAGTTTTGTGCACTCAAATCTGGATTACAATGTAATTATGAAATATGAAATTGATATGCCAAAATACTTGCTTGTACTAAGTTCCACTTTAAAGTAGCAGAGGGCGAAATTATTCCCAATTGAAAATATGTTTCATAGCACAGAAATTAGAGAAGCAGAGAGACACTAAATCAAACCCTGGCCTTATTACTCGAGAAATAGAAACATCAATGCTATTTTCCCTAGCACTTCTATTCTACCATGGTCCCTTTCTCTCACTCCTCTTGCTTCCTCCTCAGCAACTGCTTCCACCATCTACTTGACCGTCCATACATTTTCTTCAAACACACTGTTTACTGAGCCAGACTATAACATCTCAGCCCTTGCTGACTTTAAATGTGACAGAAACTTAGGAAGATACTAGTGTAGTCACATAATGTCTTCTTTCATTTCTTCAAGCTTTTCTCTAATTAGCAAGTACACACACAAACACACAGATACACATGCAGCTGAATAACAATCACTATCAGGAGAATTAAGTTTTAGAAGTTTTATTAAAGTAACAAAGTGAGTTGTTAAAAAGCAAAATCAATAATACTGTTGTCATCTGTATCCAGGTATTTTATTTTTGTTTTGATACCATTAATTACAGTGCATGTTGATCCTATATTCCATGTTCTCTTTTTCTTATCCCTGATTGATCTTAATTTCTTGATGATAGAAGCACATGAACCAGCAGAGTTATGACAGAAGAAGGCTCAGAACAGCAACCCTTGGGAAATTATCTTTCTTTCAGAAATAAGTGTGGAACCCTAAAAGCAGGTGGTATATTCATTGTTATGCCATTGAATTTTGAATGTGGAATAATTCACGCAGTGCTTTAAAACCAGCATCTGAAATACTGATTTGTGCTACAAGCAGCATGCTTTTAATTTTTTGATGATGAATAGCTAGAAATGGCTTCCTGAAATGGATGTTTCCTGTGAGCCCAGGGAGGAGTTAGAAGCCTCTGCCATACTTGGTAGCAGTGGCTGCAGGTTGATGGGAACTTAGCCATGTAATTGTGTTGCCCCTGTCCTGGACTTCTGACAGAGCCTTCAGCTAGGTTTGAATTGCACTCATTCTGCACACCATTGTAACCACTGCCCAGTCTTATCATGTATACAACCTCAATTCTGGGCATTGACAACAGAGCTTCTCACCATGATGGTGGTAATTCCTCAGCATGCCACCCTGTCTTGATCCAAGTTCTCCTGGTGCAGGTAGAACCACTCCCCAACGATGACTGCTATCTAAGGCTAAAGGCATTGTAGGTGGTGGTTTGGTGGAATATCTTAGATTAGTACTGAGTGTTATCAGGCCACTCTACATGGGGATACTCAACTTAAAACACCATTTTCTTAGGGTTTGACAAAAGTGACTCCATTTTGACTTTGACTGTGTTTACATTCCTGCACTCACAAATGTTCCATTCCAGTATACGTGTCATCTATTATCAGTCATGTATCTATCAAGCATCTATCTATCATCTGTCTTCTATTGAGTTTTGAATCTGAACTTACAGAACTAAGAAATGACCCTAGTTTCATTTAGTCATCTGGTAACTGCTAACATAATTCCTGCCATACAATGCATGCAAGAATGTGAAATGTTGAATGAATAAAGATAAGCATTTGATCACTGGAGCTCATAATTATTATATGTCACATTATATATGTGTCTGTTACTTAACACTATAGACTGATAACTATACAATCTAAGAATGCTTCAGATTATCATATTGGTTTACATATGCCCTGAGGAGGGATTAGGGACAAAGGGAAACTGAGTGAAACACTTCCTTTAATTCCATGAAATGGATTTAAAGAATAAAATAGGCTGATTTGTAACTTAATGAGGTTAGCCCATTATTTGACTGAAAATGTGTGAAGCAATCTCTATTCCTTTTTTTTTCCTAAAAAGTTGTAAGCAGTGAATGGTTATAAAACCATTCAACTATGATTCACACCACATCTTTGCCACCAGTAGTCTGGTAATGTTATTTAAGTTCGTGATTATTAGTTTTGTTCATGGTGCTTTAGGATAATACCTAACTAAAAAATAGATGCCAAAAATAAAATAAATAGTAGATCTACAAATTGCAGCAATCAGGAGCACAGCCTCATTCTTTAGACATACAAAGTACTGTATATTTTATGAAAACACAAGGAAATAGCATATAAAAATAGCAAGTTAATTGCTAATAAAATGAAGGAATGCATTCAAGAAGGACTTTATGGTTTCTAACAAGAAGAAATCTATTGACACTGGACAGATACTTACCAATTACAAAACACATTGGCTTTCCTGTGTGTAAAGGAAAAAACAGAAAAAAAAAATGATGAAGTAATTACTGATGTGACTGTGAGCCATTCTCAAGAACAGTTTCCTAAGACAGTATGGACATAAGCTACACTGTTCATGGCAGTTCTATCAAGATAGGAGAAAGGACATACTATACTTGGATTTCTATAAATCCTCAGGAGATTAACTATTCAATTCCCCATCTGCTTATTAAAACACAAACTCACATTGTTTTCCCATTATCTTAACATAGAAAGACTCACTTTCAAAGATGATTTCGAAGGTACACTATGAATAGTGTTACATATGACTAAAGATAAAGTAAGGGTTAGATTTGGCTTAGAAGATGAGTCCCTCTCCAAACACAGAGGGTGCTTGATAAATATGAAAGATCTGAGTTCCCAAAGCAGATACATTAATAATAATACATATTTTAAGTGTGCATTCAGAGGGAAAGAATAAGAATGTTCTGAAGGAGGTTTAGGACTCAGGGGCAGAGGAGAGCAATAGGATCAATGTCTAAAATAAAATGGGGGAAGATCCTTAGGATTCAAACCAGGAGGAAGATCCAATGTGTGATATAAGTCATAAAACCTATAGGAACATGATTGTGCATGCAGCTACAGAGAAAGGAATGTGAAAACTCCCAAGGAATGGACAAGAAAGAGTGAAGACAAATACAACCACCATGAGGATGGAGCCAGAGATGAGAAATCAGAACTCACAACCAGGGTCAGAGTTTAGAGGCTTTGCATGGATTTGCCACCCTCTCCTATTTAGCCTTCAAAAGTGTCCATGACTAGTAAAACTTTACAGAAAAAAAAACTCAAAAAATATATGCCTTACATTATTTTTCACAAGGAAATTCCATAGAAAGTAACACATACTAATTATGAACACAGCAAGAGAAGAGGGAGTAGAGAAGGAGCAGAGGGGAGGGGGAAGAGACAGAGAGAGAAAGAAAAGAAAACTTGGAAGATAACTTTAGTTAACAACTTTAGTTAAATTACCCATTGTAGAAAAATAAGAATTAGATAGAATTAGATCATGGGCATAAAACTACATAATTTCTACTCATTTTTTTACTTTATTTTTTGAGGCAAGTCCAACAGATTGGATTGTGTGTGTGTGTGTGTGTGTGTGTGTGTGAGAGAGAGAGAGAGAGAGAGAGAGAGAGAGAGAGAGAGAGAGGGAGAGAGAGAGAGAGAATTGGCATGTTGGTGCCTCCAGCCATAACAATTGAACTCTAGATGCATTTGCCACCTTGTGCATATGTGCAACCTTACACATTAATCACTTTGTACATCTGGCTTTATGTGGTACCTGGAGAGTCAAACATAGGTCCTTAGGCTTCTCAGGCAAGTACCTTAACCACTCACCCATCTCCCCAGCCCTATTCATTTTTAAAAAAGAAATTATTTATTTATTTGCATGCATGCATGAGTGTGTTGGGGGGGGTTAGGGAGTAACACCAGGGCCCCTTGCTACTTCAAATGAATGCATGCCAAATAATTGCACCCCTTTTGTAGTTTGGTTTATGTGGGTGCTTTGGGAATTGAATAGTAGGCTGACAGGCATTGCAAGGAAGCACCTTTAATTGTTGAGTCATTTTCCTAGTCCACACTTTCCACTCTTGAGTAAGGACTGAATTTGTTAGATTGGAAGTCTATACTTAGTCATGAAAGAGGTGAACAAAAACATTAGTCTAATGAGAGACCAGAAAGAAATAACACGTAACTAATTAAACAATGACACTGCCATTGTAGGACAAACCATTGTGAACAAAGGAGGATCCCGGGCTCGGCTCAGATAAGGAACTAACTGATTAAAGTGCCGACCTTTGCTTCTGTAACTCATGCTCGCTTGCTCAACAGGACATTCCAGAAATACTTAGCTCTGGGGGCCTCCGGCCCCTTGCAAAAGATAGGATCTGCAAGCAGTCTGCTGACCAGAGATGAGCAACTAGAAATGTTCCCGCGCGCGCCTTCTTGGAACCAATCATTTTAAAAGATGCTATGTGATGTAACCCCTTTTCCCCCTTCCCACTCTTTTCCTTTATAAACCCCTACTTTTAGAAGGTCGGGGCTCTCTCCCACTCCCGCTGCGCCGGTCTGTGTGGATTGAGTCCCTGCTTAAGCTTGACATTAAAAGAAACCTGTTGCTTTTACATTCGAGTGTCTCGGCTTCTGTGGCGGTCCTCTAGGTGATTCCTGGGTGACCGGGGGTCTTGGCTCCTGGTCAGGGGTCGTGGCACAACACTACATCTGCAATAATAAGAAGAGCTGTATTCTCCAAGTCAAATGGGAAATTTATTTGCAGATAAGTGTGAAGTATACTGGCTTCATTTTCTCATTCAGGTAATTCTTAAACTTTTGGTGCCCTCTTTTTCACTCCTTACTCTGGGTGCTGCCATAGGCTGCAGCTTTGTAACTTCTTGACCCAAGGCTTCTGTGTGGTAAGTGTGCTAACCCCTGTAGGACTCCAGGCTGTTCTGTATGTCCTGCTAGTGTCAAGGCCAATTCAAATTATCTACACAGAGGAGAAAGTGAATCATTGTAGGCCTTATTAGGAATGACAGAGACCTACAACATTAAATGATTCTAGAAAAGGAAATTCAAGTTACAAGTGTATTTACAAATGAAAGTTACTCATGAGAACAGGACGAGGTGGTATATGCCTTTAATGCCAGCACTTGAGAGGCAGAGGCATGAGCATCACTGTGAGTTCAAAGCCACTGTGAGATTACATAGTGAATTCCAGATCAGCCTGAGCTAGAGTGAAAACCTACATCATAAAACCAAAACAAATAAGTATTCATGATTAAGGAACAGAAAAGGACATGATTTTTTTTTTTTTTTTTTGCTCAAGGCTCTGAAAGCTGTGTGCACAGGGTGGATCAGATCTCAATGCCCCTCCCTTCTCCCAGTTGACTAGTCCCAGTTCCTCTGCTGCTGGCTTAGGGTTTTCAGGACACTGTGAACTTGCTGTGGAAGCAGGCTCTTTGTTCTGTCTTCCAGACCAAATGGTCCCTGGGTTTCAAACTCCCAGGAGACCCTGCTCTGGTCAGTAGATACATTGAGTGAATAAGCCAGAGTTCCCAGTTTGTTCCCCATCTCCTAGTTCCCTGGTAGTACCTCTGCTGCTGTCTTGGAGAGGCATGCTCACTGCCTTTGGGCTGTGGAAGCAGGCCTTTTGCTCAGGTTTTCTAACTGATTCACCTCTGGGCACTCAAATTCCTATTATCCTGAGCCAGAGGATGAAAGGGGCACAGTAGGAGCTCACAACTTGCCCCAGGCTTACAGCTTCCTGGCTCCTGCTTTCTCAGCCTCCATAATTATGTGCTGAAGAGTGCATGCAAGTGGAGGGAGTAGGCCAGAGCTCCCAGTTCCCCACCTCAAGGTTACCCAGGAACCTTTGAAATATTTTCAATCTCTGCAATCTATACATCTGTGGTTATAACACCATTATAAACCAATCTGCTTCATATTTAAAACAGAAACTAACTGATGATCCTACAAGGACAAATACTTGCTTAATCCTTAATAAAATAAAATGTTTTCCCAAGATGGGTAGACCACAATGCAAAAAACAAACAAAAAAAAAGAAAAAAGAAAAATCAGAAAACTGAGAGATTTCCACCAACGATGCCTAGTCACACAATGGAAGGTTCCAATGAAATTATAGAAAAATCAACAGAAACTGAGTCTCAAAATTAAAACACAATAAGCTGAACAAAAGAATTATTGAAGTGGAAGCAAGCCAGCCATCTAAAACCAACAATCACATAATCAAAATTGAGCAGAATTGTCTCTTCGAGCACTCAGCTATTGTCACTGAGCTTAACTTAAGTAAAGAAAATCAAATAGAGCTTTTAAAAACCTCTCTAGAACCCCTTACTAACAGTTATTCATGTGGAAGACAGAGCCTCTGAGCTGGATGAGAAGACAGAAGAAATTGATTGGGGATGCAAAAACTTTTCTAAGTTTAAAAGATCATGTGATCAGAATAAAAGGGAACTTAAAATGACCAAATGTCTGGATCATGGGTTTACCAGAAGGAGAAGAGATTCAGGCCACAGGCATGGAAAACATATTTAACAAAATTATCGGAGAAAGTTTTCCCAATCTCTCAAAACAGAGGCCCATCCAGATACATACAGCTTGTGGAATACCAAACATATAGGACCAAAGAAAAAACTCTCAAAGCCGCATCATATTCAAAACTCTTAACAACGAAAACAAAGTGAGGGTGCCAAAAGCAGAAAAAAAAAAAAAAAAACAACCTCACTATCTAAAAAAGCAATCCAATCAGATTTACTTCAAATTTCTCAATGGAAATCTTGAAAATTAGAAGGGCCTAGAATGGAGCACTTCAAAATCTAAAAATCTATGGCATCAACCAAGCTACTGTATTCCAGGAAAAGTATCCCTCTTAAAATATTGTGAAAGGGAAACTCTCCATGAAAAAAGTCAGCTCTATGATTATACGAACACAAAGCCAAACTTACAGAGAATGCTTGAGGGAATATTCCACACAGAAGAGTCAAACAACCAATATCAAGAGCCTACAAGAAGAAGATCACAATAAGCAACATGATAGCAGGCTCCAAAAGTTTCAAAGTCCAAGAAAGCACCAAACCCCCCAAATCACCTCATCATGTCAGGGATTAAATCAAACCTCACAGTTATAACCTTAAACATTAATAGTCTTAACTCACCTATCTAAAGATACAAGTTAACAAGATGGATCATAATAATGGACCTTTCTATCTGCTGTCTTCAAGAAACCCACCTCACCACTAAAGACAGATACCTCCTCATGGTGAAAGGTTGAAAAATAATATTCAAAGCAAATTAAAATAAGAAACAAGAAGGTATTGCTATATTAATATCTAAAAACTAGACTTCAAACCAAAGGAGTCCCAAAGGACAAAGAAGGCCACTTCTTACCCTCCAATGAGAGGATATCACAATCATAAATCTATATGTGCCAAACACAGGTGCACTACATTTTATAAAACAAAACCTATTGGTGGGCTGGAGAGATGGCTTAGCAGTTAAGTGCTAGCGTCTGAAGCTTAAGGACCCCGGTTTGAGGCTCAATTCTCCAGGACCCATGTTAGCCAGATGCACGAGGGGGCACACGCGTCTGGAGTTCATTTGCAGTGGCCGGAGGCCCTGGTGCACTCATTCTCTATTCTCTCTCTTTCTCTGTCTGCCTCTTCCTCTCTCTCTCTCTGTCCATTGCTTTCAAATAAATAAATAGAAATAAACAAAAAATTAAAATAAAAAAAACTATTGGCGAACAAAACGGAAATAAATGCCAACACCATCATAGTTGGGGACTTCAGTACAACATTATCATGAAATAGACAAGTCATCCAGGCAGAAAATCAACAGGGACATAATAGGGCTCAACAACACCATAGATCATCTAGACCTACCAGACATCTACAAAACTTTCTACTCTGATTATATGTACTAGACATTCTTATAAGCAGCCCAAATAACCTTCTCCAAAATACATCACCTATTAGACCATAAAGCATGCCTACATAAACTCAGGAAAATTGAAGTAATTTCCTGCATCATATCAAATCACAATGCTTTAAAGTTAGAAATTAACAAGATACACACCAGGACCTCTACCAGCTCCTGTAGACTAAACAATACACTTTTAAATAACAAATAGGTTGTAGAAGAAATAAAAACATAAATTGTAACATTTGTAAAATTCCTAGAATTGAATGATAATGAAATCATAACTTACCAAAACAAATGGGACACAATGAAGGCCATCCTAAGGGGGAAATTCATAGTGCTAAATACTTTCTTAACAAAGACAGGGGAATCCCAAATTAATAACCTAACCATCTACCTAAAGGCATTGTAAAAAACAAGAAGAATCCAACCTAAGTTGTCCAGATGAAAAAATTAATCAAAGTCAAAGCATAAATTAATTAATTGGAAAAACTAAATATACATATGCATACACACACACACATATAGTGGAGAATTAACAATACACTTCAATAAAATTGGAAGAATCATCAGGACATACCTTCAAAACCTCTATTCCACAAAATTAGATAATCTGAAAGAAATAGTTGAATTCTTAGACACATACCACCTACAAAACTAAACTCAGAGCAGATTATTCTCCTAAACAAACCTATCGTATCCATTAAGATTGAAATTAATCACAAACTTCCCCCGAAAGAAAAGTCCAGGACCAGATAGCTTCTCAGCCAAATTTTATCAAACTTTTGTTGTAGAACTGAAAACAGTTTTTCTTGAACTGTTTCACACAATATGAGTGCAGGGAATCCTCCCCAAATTCTTTTGTGTAGCTAGCATCACCCTATTAACAAAACCAGACATAGCTACAAGAAATAAAAAAAAAAAAAATAGGCCTATATCCCTGATGATTTTAGACTCAAAGATCCTGAACAAAATCCTTGAAAACCAAATGCAACAACACATTAGAGGCATTATTCACCTTGATATAGTAGGCTTCATCCCAGGGATACAGGGATGGTTCAACCTAAGAAAATCTGTCAACCTAACACACTGCATAAATAAACTTAAATGTAAGAACCACATGATCATCTAATTTGATGCAGAGAATACTTTTTAAAAAAATACAACACTTCATGATCAAAACAAAGGAGAGAATAGGCATGGGGTGTTTATATCTCAACCACTGAAGGATATATACACAAAAATCAGTAGCTTTTCCATATGCAATGGCCGAATATTCAGAGGAAGATATCAGCAAGGCTATCCCATTTTCAATAGCAATAAATAAATAAATAAATTAATTAATTAATTGGAATAACACTAACAAAGGATATGAAAGACATATATAATAAAAACATAAAAAAAAAACAACTCAAGAAAGTAATCTAGCAGGACTTGAGAAGATGGAAAGACCTCCCATGCTCCTGGATAGGTAGAATTAATATCATGAAAATGGAAATTCTACCAAACTCAGCATACAGATTTAATGCAGTACTAATAAAAATTCCAGCATCATTCTTCACAGAGATATAAAAAATGATCTCAAATTTCATGTGGAATGGCAAATTTTTTTGTATATCCGAACATATCCTCAGGTAAAGAAAAAACTCTGGAGGTATCACCATACACAATCTAAAGCTATATTACAAAGCCATAGTAACAAAAACACCATGGTACTGGCATAAAAACAGAAACATAGAACAGTAAAATAGAATTGGAAACCTGGACCTTAGGTCTAGTAACTACAGCTACTTGATCTTTGACAAAGTTGCTAGTAATGTAGACTGGAGAAAAGACAGCATTTCAACAAATGATGCTGGATAAATAATATAACCATATGTAGAAAAATGAAATTAGACACAGTCCTCTCTCCATACACAAAAATCACATCCAAATAGATAAAAGACCTCCTTATAAGTCCTGAAACTCTTCTCCTACTGGAAGAAAAAGTAGGAAGAACTTTCCACAATATAGAAGTGGGGAAAGACTTCCTGAACAAAACACCAGTAGCCCAAGAAATTAAATAATCACTCTTCCAGTGGGATTGCATGAATATAAACGCTTTGCACAGGCAAACATACCATAATCAGAGCCAATAGATTAGCCAATGAATGGAAGAAAATTTTTGTCAGCTATACCTCTGAAAGAAGCCTAATATCTACAATCTACAAAGAACTAAAAAAAAAAAACCAAAAAAAAAAAACAGCACTTCAAAAATGGGCAGATAACTACATAGGAATTTCTCCAAGGAAGAAATACAAATGGCTAACACACACTTAAGACAATGCTCAACATCCTTAGCTATTAGGAAATGCAAATTAAAAAATGATGAGATTCCAACTTGCTCCACTAAGGATGGCAATCATTAAAATATCATACAAAAAAAACATTGGTGAGGGTGTCAGGAAAGAGTAACCCTCATCTACTGTTGGTGGGAATGTAAACTTATACAACCTCTACGGAAATCAATATGGAGATTCCTTAACAGGATGAATATAGAGCTACCAACAGGCCTAGTTATTCCCTTTCTGGGCATTTATCCTAAATGATTTATGCTTAGAAATATTTGCACAACCATGTTTATAACTGCTCAATTCATAATAGCTAAAAAGTGGAATCAATCCAGGGGCCTATCACTGGATGGATGTATAATGAAATTGTTGTACATTTAGGCAATGTAATTCTATTCAGCAGTATGAAAAAAAATGATACAATCAAATTTGTAGAGTAATGAAAAGACTTTGAAGAGATCATACTCAGCAAACTCACACCATCACAGAAAGACAAATGCCATATAGTTTAATTTATTTGAGGTTCCTAACCTGGACCAATTCAAGTTGATGACATACCTGATAGAAAACACAAGGCCCAGACAATAGGGATGGAAGTTTTCAGAGAACTGGTAAGAGGAATCTTGGGAAAAACAAACTCAACACTAAATCCAAAATAAACTGGTACCATAGAAATCTTTATCTTTGGGGATAGACTAAAAGTTATAACTGTCAACAGGAGTAAAGGGAAAGCACCTGAAAAGACAGGACCTGGAGAGGGAGGAATGAAGCCTAACCTTAATGTGTTTGGCTCTTGTCTATTATCAGAAATCAGCAGTACCCACATGAAACTTTTAATCAGAGAGAACTATGAGCTCCACAAAACATGAAAAATTTCTGTCAAAGTACTTGATTGCTCACCTGAGGGAAAAAGTAAAATGCTATTGCTGAAGACACCACAACACACAACATGGAGAGACCTGGCTGAAATCTGGAAGAGAGCCAGTCCTCGGAAAGTTATCACATATAGTGTTGTGAAGCACTACATGAGCCACTGGGGGAAAGTGGCTATTACAGTCAGGTTCACATTGCAGGTAGAAATCACCGAACCAAGAGCAGCTAGTGGGGGAAAAGGGGTTTATTTTGGCTTACTGGCTCGAAGAGGAAACTCCATGATGGCAGGGAAAATGACGGCATGAGCAGATGGCCAACATAAGATGGACCATAGCAACAGGAGGGTGTGCAAAACACTGGCATGGGGAAACTGGCTATAGCACCCATAAGCCTGCCCCCAACAATACACTCCCTCCAGGAGGCATTAATTCCCAAATCTCCATCAGCTGAAAATCTAGCATTCAGAACACCTAAGCTTATGTGGGACACCTGAATCAAACTTCCACAGCGGTCAACAATGGTCTGAGCAACAGTGGTCTGAGCAACCAGAGGTCTAAGCTACTCAGAAGAAAACATCCTGAAAGGATGTTCATGCAAGTGCAATAGGGGCACAGAGGTTTGGTCGGTAACCAGTAGTTTTCTGATTTGTTAAGAGCTCCACTAGGTATAAAGGAACCCATATCTGGAATTGGGAACCAGATCAGAATCCTATGAAGACAAAGACTGTGCTCTCCAGTTTCAATCTCTCACTAGTCTTTGGCTAATAGAGGGATTATATACATCAAATTCTCTGTAAATTAATAATGCTTATCCCATTTAAACTATGCTAACTTCACTCTCCATTAGGGAATCTGTTCTTTTTCAGAATGTAGCAAGACCCAAGGAGACAAACTATCCCTCACACTTCAGCCAGGCCACAGCTGAAGCCACAAAGGAATTAGGGAGATAAGAAAGAGTGCTCCTTTCATGGTGAACCTGACAATCAGCACCATGGGGAAGGATACAGACCCTGAGGATACTCAACACTTACCAAAGCAGAGATCCAGAGGCTCCAAATAGCTCATTCCTGAAGTACAGTTAAATCTCATCCACTATGGCTCAGGGAAGTTTTCAGAAGTGGGGACAGTAAGATTGTAACAGCCACAAGTTGAGACACCATGCCCAAAGGCAGTCCTACTCCCCCGCCCAAATTATGCTGTTCCCATAATGCTTAACCCACAATCCTAAGGGAAATACCAGCAACCCCACTGAGGAGGGTCCCCAGCACAATGGGGGCAAGGACAAGAGAAAAGAAGTGGGTTCCAATACATGATGTGTCCATACAAAATATGCTTTTAATAATAATAAACGACTTCAAAAAAATCTACTCAGAGACATTTCCTCCTTCTCATAACTGATGGCTAACCCCACAATGCAGAACTCATATACCCCAACAAGTAAGGTCCCTGTGGGGGGAGGGGGGAAGGGGAGAAGGCTAACAATGGCACCTACCTGACTGTATTCACTGACTACAAAACTAATTAAAAAAAGAAAAGAAAAAAAAAAAGGAACAGCACAGGAAAAAAAAAAAAGTTTACTCAATAACTTCACATTTTGTTTAGTTATTTATTTGCAAGTAGAAAGACAGACAAAATAAAGTGAGAGAGAGAAAAT
Source organism: Jaculus jaculus (assembly GCF_020740685.1). NCBI lineage: Eukaryota > Metazoa > Chordata > Mammalia > Rodentia > Dipodidae > Jaculus > Jaculus jaculus. The sequence goes on along the minus strand of NC_059113.1, from coordinate 46,120,878 downwards.
GGGTGCACCAGGACCTGTAGCCACTGCAAATGAACTCCAAATGCATGCACCATTTTGTGGATCTGGCTTTACATGGATATTGTGAAATCAAATACAGACACTTACGCTTTTCAGGCTAGTGTCTTAACTGCTGAGCCACCTCACCAGTTCTTTTTTAATTTTTATAAAAGAATAAAAGATTAATAAATGATTTGATGATGTAAAGTAGTGAGGTTGGAAGATGAGTTAAAATATGCATTAAATGGTAGATATCTACATTATGGGTAAGAAGTTAATACTTGCTAAATTTATTGTATGGCTGTAGGAATATAATACTAATTGATTCAAATTAAAATCACCTAAATACAATGAATTTTTAAGAATTAAAAGAGGGCTGGAGAGATGGATTAGTGGTTAAGCACTTGCCTGTGAAGCCTAAGGACCCCGATTTGAGGCTCGATTCCCCAGGACCCACATTAGCCAGATGCACAAGGGGGCCCATGCATCTGGAGTTCATTTGCAGTGGCTGGAGGCCCTGTTGTGCCCATTCTCTCCCCCCCCCCTCTCTCTCTTTCTGTGCCTTTCTCTCTGTGTCTGTCACTCTCAAATAAATAAATATAAAAAATTAACAAAAAGATTTAAAAAAAAGAATTTAAAGATAATGTATTCCAAACCAGAAAAAAAAAAAAAAAAAAGGTCTGACAGGGATAGGGATAATAGTCTTTAAGCAGAGAAAGAAATTTGGAGACTAAAACATTTAAGAGTGATTGTGTTAAAATATTAAACCTGCACCTTGCTTCTATTTTGAGATGGCTACTTAGTCCATCACCCTTTCTTGCTGATGCTGTACTCATATAAGCCTGTCCTCCCTCACCATTATTTCTGAAGTTAGCCAACCTAACCAGGTAGAAGTCAAGAAGTTGACATGTAGCCTGGCACTGAGCTAGCTATTCATGAGGAAGAAGAATTCTATCTGAACAGAAGCTTCAAGACAAGATGGTCTCAGCATTGCCTAGAAAAATTTACCATGGGTAGAGTAAGATGCCCAAAGAAATTTTAAAAATAGGATTATGAGTTTGAGACATTGTAATGTAATGAAAGCATCATCAATGACTGGAAACAGATGAGATATTTAGAGAACATTTGCTATTTCATAATAATTTTAACATTTGGAACGTATTATGAAAATCTGTGAACTCTCCATAATTGCAACTCTCTAAATTTCATTCTGACCCTTTGCCCTTAAATACCATGGAAAACCATGATGCATTCTCATTCACAGAAAGGTTAAAGCTATCCAAAATAGAACATGTCAAGATGGCTTGCTTAATTTGGATCTTGAAAAATTGAGAATTACGGATGTCTCATCTTGCAAAGCCACTGGCAGCTTATTCATCCCTTTAAGCATTTAAAAATTATTTTCCCATTTAACTTTTAAATGATTTCTTATTATGTGATGATGTAATATAATACCACAGAAAATGGGATCTATGATAGTATGAGGGTTTTTGAATCAGAGAAGTATGGTACAAATGTGACATTTATATGTTTTCTTGTTAAGTGAACACAGTTTGTTTGTTGTCAGCTGAGTGCTTTTCTTTTCCTACAGGAAGAATTTCTTTAGTTTTCCTTTAAAAGATGTTCTTTATATTAAGTTAAAACTTTATATACATACATCAGGTGTTGGTCCCATCATCCCCTTCCCCCGCCCCCCTACTCCACTGGTCCAAACCTCACCCCCCTAGTGGGATTGCTGGAACTCACCATGGAGTTGTGGGCCATGAGTTGTGAGAGCAGAAATTGGTCACTGTGGGGAGGGGTAATGCCTCTGGATATTCCCTCCCACCCTGTGGCTCTTACATTCTTTGTGACCCCTCCTCCACAATATTTCCTGACCCTTTATGTATGTGCTTTAAAGTCTAATTTACTTCTTAACACTCAGTAGCTTCTAGATTTGTGCTTTGGTTCATTTTGAGAATCTTCAGTGTTTGTCTCCATTACTCTGGGACAGGTTGTCAGGCTCACCATGGAAGCAACATTCTTGTTCATCTCTCCAATTCTTTTGTGTTTTCACCTGGCCAGTAGCTGCCGTGCTACTGGGGTGGTTCATCTGCTGACATGGAGTCAGCTATCCTTGTTTGTCCTGTTGAAAGATTTTAATTGGTCTTGATTCTCCCTGCTTTCTGAAAAATAAAAGCATATTATCCAATGGAGAATGAGATCAGAATATGTTAAAGGCTATAAGCATTGCTAATTTAGAGAGATTTATTTTATTTTATTTTTAAAATTTTTATTAGCATTTTCCATGATTATAAAAAAATCCCATTTTAATTCCCTCCCTCCACCCCCACACTTTCCCCTTTGAAATTCCATTCTCCATCATATTACCTCCCCTAATGTAGAGAGATTTTAATGGGTGCTTCCTCACTTTTGGCTAAAGAGTAGTGGAAGTTTCTCACTGGAGTCCATAATCTTGGTTGCCATAGGATTCTGACTTGGTTCCCAATTCCAGCTATGGTTTTCTTTCCACTGAGCCACTCTCTTATCCAATAAAATAGCCACTAGGAAGACATTTTAATGAAAACCAAACATGGAAATTGGCATTCTTCAAATGTCCCTTGATATAGTATACACCATCACAACACACCTATATAAAAAGTCCTTTGATATATGTGATACTAAGTTTCAGTCACTCACATGAACCTCCAGACCTGGCAGAGTTATGGAAGGAAGAGATTTATTGATGCTTATAGATAGAGGTGAAGTGTCATATTGGCAGAAGAAGCTGGACAGCTTTCATAATCCCATGCAGAGAAAGAATCACCAACAACAGCATCACAAGCAAGAATGATCTCACAATCTGATAATGGCAGAACCCCAGCACTCAGCATATATTTTGTCTGGAAAGAGATCTACCCCAAAACATACCTTCAGGCTGGACCCTAGGATTCACCCACAGTGACCCCTTCTTCATGTTATAAGATTGAATAAAATTCCTGTATCTATTGGGGGTATATCCATTCAAACTACCACAATAATGTACACACTCAATCACAACACAACTGTGTAAAAAGTCCCTTGATATAGTAGACTTGCCATCAGAACGCACCTTTATAAAAAGACCTCAAACAATTTCTATGACAACATAAAATTTGGTTGTTGATATGGTGCAGAGTTGGAAATGCAATTAAGTGATAAATTTGTAACAATAATTCTCTTCATTTTTTCCATTAGATTCAAAACTCAAAGATACTAACTTAGCCATTTTATGGTCTCTATGCTTGTGTTGAATTGAAATAATGAAAAGAAGGCCACCATGGTGGATCACACATAAAATTCCAGCATTGTGAAGGTGGTAGCAGGAGAATCAAAAATTTAAGGTTCTCCTAGGCTATACAATAAGATCTAGACCATCATCAGCTACATGGCATCCTAATTTGAAAAAAATAAAAAAAAAAAACAAAGAAACAAACAAACTACAAAAAAGCACAAAAAGAATAGATAATAAGTTGTTTAGACTTCTTGCTAGTTCCATCCTACCACCATTACTTAATAAATCGAATTCTAATGTCACAAACAAGCAAATCTTAAAATAGTATTACTCAGCTATCAGTCCAAAATGTTTTTGAATGAGGTGCTGACAAATATTCCAGCAATTGTATATGAGTTTTGATATGAGCTACCTAAAATTCTACTTTACAAGGACCATGAGGGTAACAATATAAAGTCTAATCTTTTCTCATGTCAGTACTTTTTTTGGGGGGCAGGGTCTTAGGTATTCCAGGCTGGCCTTGAACTCATTATGTAGTTGGGGATGACCTTGAACTTCTTATCATGTTGCCTCCTCCTCCTAAGTGCTGGGATTATAGGAATCTACCAGATTTATATTGGAATCATAATTAGACATTTTTCCATGGGTTAGAACATATATATTGAAATGCAGCCTATGATTTCAATGCTTTAGTATTGAAAGAATCTTTAACAGCATAATTTTTATATGTATTATTAACTAGGGTCACAATATAACCTTGAAAAATGTCATAAATTATGTCTGAGTAAAGCTAGAACATAGATTTCTTCAGAAATGCTACTAAAAGATGAAATAATTTATTAAAGAGGTGTCCTTATTTGACAAAAATACCAGGAAAGCTTTGTTAACTGTATGTATAAATTATAATTGGGGAAAATGATTTTATTTAGTATGATTAAATAAAAAACTTAGCTATAAATTGAGCAGAATTGTATCATTAAATTTGAAAATGAGTATACCACCAAACTACCCTGAATTCACCTGATCTCATCTAAATGTGAAAATCATAGCAAATAAAATTCCAGAAGATAAATGAATAGGTATCCCCAGATATTTTTGCCTTTCAGATTATAATGAACAAGTTCATATTGAAATATCTCTTATTATAAGATGATGCAATCGGGCATAATTGGTATTCAGCTGTTGCCCCACAGAAATCACCAATGGTTCTAATTGACTTCTCAATTCATCATTAACTTCATTTATAACTTGATTAATGAAGCAAGCTGATAATTTATACATTGAAAGATACAGTAATTACAAATAGCCTTAACATTTTTTGAATGCCAACTTCTGAATGCCTTTTCTCTTTCCTTTTCTTTTTTTTTTACACTGTGGTCCACATAACCTAATGCCCTTGGAGCAGAACCAATTTTCAAACTAGCTTTGTGCAGCAGGGTGATCAATTTTAAGGGGCAGGGGAAACTCCAGGGAACACTTCAAGAGAGAAAGTGGGCATATAGCAAGGTTGGCTTGGAATGGAAACTCATTGAATTTTACTTCAGCAGGGAGTGGGGACTTTTAAAGTAAGAGAATGGACAGATCAGTTTTAGGGAGATTGGACAAGCCAGTGTTTGACAAGTAATAATGGGGCAAAAGATCACAGAATGAGCAGGAATGGCAATACTGAATTTGAGAATGATCAGCAACTGGAAGCAGTAGCAGTATGAATGAATCAAATTTAATATGGTCTTAATTCAGATATTTTTACTTCTAAAATGTTTAACAATGTGTCATACTTTCCAGGTTTCAATTAGATTAAATACTTGTTTAAATATTTGAAAATACATTTTGTAAATATTCAAAATTTCTTTTAAAAATATGATGATATATCATCCGTAAAAATCAAAGACTGCAGACAAAAATTATTTTTAAAACATCGACATATTTAGAACTAAGAATATTAGTCGAATTCAGAAAATGTCTTGAGGAAATTGATTAACAAGAAAATTTCCATCTCTGTACTGCTGTGAACTTGATACCTTTTTGATTTACCCTACTTCTTTTATTGTCATTTCCCAGCTTCTATGGTCAAGCCAACTTCAACAAGCCAACAGCCTCAACTTGATGAAGCCAGAAATGCAGCCACTACAGAAGGAGATGAGGTTTGGAGTTTCCAGAGCCTCATCTACAGAGAATTGTCATCATGTTTGGAAGAATTTTTATGAACTTCCACCTACAGTCATTTTATTTATTTCAACTGATTCTCATCCTGTCTAATGCAACAGCTTCCCCTCCCCCAGGAATCAAAGCTTTCTGAAACCAATAAAAGAAATATATAAAGGATAAAACCTGAACTTAAAGAGAAAAGGGGGGATGACATGGTGAGATGTACAAAGAGAACTTGATAATCTAATGTGTCTTTTAAATGTCTCAGAAAGGAAATTTTTCAAACACCCGGTGAGACCAGCATTAACTTGGTATCAAAACCAGAGAGATATCCAGAACATTTTACTACATAATTGAAGAGGAAATTAAAGCATCCTCATCTAGAGATGAATGAAGAATGCTTGGGCCAAATGAATGGCATATGTAAGCATCAAGTGCATTGTGGACACTGATGTTCACTAGTGGAAAATGTCTAGTTCACATCGTTCAACAGATTCAAGTGACACAGGCAGTGACACAGAAATATAGAAACAATGGAAATGCATTCATTTGTACTTGGTTTTCTCCTGTATCAACACATAATAGAAGTCAGTATACAGTGGATAATAGTGGTAATACAAATGAGGGGAAGAATGGTCTGATACAGAAGCAAATGTTATCCTGTTAACGCTACTTTACTAGATGGTTATGAAGTTGATTATTCATTGCAAACTCCAGGGCAACCACTAAGCAAATAACTAGAAATGTGGTCATATATCAGAGATCTTAATTATTGACAGAGACAATGCAAGAAGGAAGAATGAAGAATTGAATGAAAGAAAGTATAACATACAAAAAGTGGTGGTAGAAGTCCTACATTATCAATGATTCCATTCAAAGTAAATAGACAAAATATTCTTTTCAAGAGGAAGAAATGGACAGAATAAATTTGAAACAAATGGTAAACTGATAATATACCATTTACATAAATAGACTATTAAACATTAAAACATACAAGTAGGATGAAAATAAATAATGGATTAAAACAAGGACATACAATAAAAACTAACTTTTTCAAAAAACAATGTGAAGGGCTAGAGAGATGGCTCAGATGTTAAGCATTTGCCTGTGAAGCCTAAAGACCCCAACTCAAGGCTTGGTTCCCCAGGACCCATGTTAGCCAGATGCACAAGGGGGCGCATGCGACTGGAGTTCATTTGCAGTGGCTGGAAGCCCTGGTGTGCCCATTTTTCTCCCTCCCTCTCTCTCTCCCTCCTCTCTCTCTAGCTCACTCACTGTATCTCTCTCTCTCTCTCTGCCTTTTTCTCTTTCTCTGTCACTCTCAAATAAATAAATAAGAATGAACAAACAAATGTGAAAAGTGATACATAAGTTGACAATTGGAATGTTAGTTGAAGAAGCCTCTAAAACCAAAATGTTTACTGGATAAATATAAACATTTTATAATTATTCAGTGATTAATAAAATATAATTTTACATTTAGATTAATAAGTACTTAACAGAACCAAAATATGCATTAAGCAAAAACTGACAGAAATGAAAGAAAAAAGTAAGCAATGTAACAGTGATAGGTAGTAGTTGTAATAGTGGAAAGAGCTGAAATTACCAAGAGTAACCAATATAACAGTTAGAAGATCAATGAAAATAGAAAACTGGATAAACGCATAAAACCTCAAGGTTAAGAGACACACGTGGATCACTCCATTCACATCCTCAGGATACATACTTCAGCATAGAATTTTTGGACTGAAGGCCAGATTTCAATAATTTTAAAAGCATTGCAACCACATAAAAGAAGTGGGTTCCTGGGTCCTTGGGCCAGCCAAGGTCCTCCAAGGCTTCCCAGGCAACTGGGGTGGTGAGCAGGCAAAAGTAAAGTCTTTCAGTAGGCAGTTTCAGTGAACAGCTCTGGCTGTATCATCAGGGAAATTGATTTATAAGCAGTTGAGGGTGGGAAGAGGGTCTGAAGGGGATTGGATGTACAAGGTTTCTTGCTGATGCCTAATTAGCATATGTGGACATTCATTCCAGCAAGTAGGTAATGGCAGGGGGGAGGGCTGTGCAAAGGTGCTAGCTGATAGCCCATAAGAATTTTCCTAGACAACTGGCCAAAGGCCACATGGTTATGGGCAAAGTCTAAGTCTTATCTAATGTCCAGGTATCCTGTACTTGGAGAGGGAGTGGCCTTACTTCCTGTAGATCTTGGAGTCTGAGTTTTTGTCCTGGGGTTCAGGCTCATTGTGATCCCCTACAGAATGGGGAGAGGAGTTGCACTGCCAGTATGGTCCCCGAGATATGAGGGGTTCAGGCTGCTGTGCCCTCTCCCTAGCCTGGGGCCTTCATGTCAGACAGCTTAGGTTTGCTTTAACCCAGGGCCTTGTGTATGTCCTATACATGTTCACTGACAGCAATGGTATCCATTTACAAATAAAACAGAGGAAATATCTGAAATGTGGAAATTAATTAACACAATGAAAAATGAGAAGGTATAAAATTTTAGAAAATATTTTGAAATGAGTAGAATGCAAGTAAAGTTACAGGATTCAGCAAATTATGTTTTAAAAAACTGAATATACTGAATCCATATTGACAAAGAAATGCTTTAAATATTGTATTTATTTATTTACAAGCACAGAGAGATAGAGAGAGAGACAAGGCTGAAGAGATAGCTTAATGGTTAATGTTCTTGTCTGAAAAGACAAAGGACCCTGATTCAATTCCCCAGGACCCACCTAAGCCAGCCAGATGTAGAAGGTGGCACATGTGTCTGGAGTTCATTTGTAATGGCTGGTGACCCTAGCATGCCCCCACTCTCTCTCTCTCTCTCTCTTTCTCTCTCTCTCTCTCTCTCTCTCTCTCTGTGTGTGTGTGTGTGTGTGTGTGTGTGTGTTTCTCAAATAAAAATAACTAAGGGAAAGAGGAACCCTCATAAATTGTTGGTGGGAATGTAAACTTGTACAACCACTATGGAAATCAATATGAAGATTCCCGAAAATGATGAATATAGAGCTACCAACAGATCCAGTTATTTCTTTACTGGGCATTTATCATAATTACTCCATGCTTCACTACAGAGATGTTTGCTCAACTATGTTTGTAACTGCTGAATTCATAATAGGTAGGAACTGGAATCAACCCAGATGTCCATCATTGGATGAATAAAAGTTTGTAGAAAAATGAACAGACTTGGAACAGATCATACTCACCAACTCACACACTCACAGATAAACAAACCCCATATGGTGTCACTTATCTGCAGGTCCTAACCTGTATCTCCTTGAGTTGCAGACATACCTGATGGCCAACTCATGGCCGAAACAATAGGGATGGATAGGTTTGGGAGCAGCAGAAAAGGAGGGAAGGTAAACAAACACAAAACAAATTCCAAAATGATCTGGTACCATAGAAACCTTAATCCTTGGAGATAGCCCAAAAGACATAACCCTCAAAAGGTTTAAGGGGAGAGCACCTGAAATGTAGTGCCCTGGAGAGAGTGGTATGAAATCTAAGCTTAAAAGAAAATTGTGTTCTGTCTGCCCTGTAACTCCCAGTACCAGAGTTTGGTTGCTACCCACATGGAGCTGTTGATCAGAGAGACTGATGAGGTCTCCAAATCAAGTCAGTTTTCTGTCAAAGCACTTGATTACCCACCTGAAGCAAAAAGTAAGACCTCCTGCTGAAGACACCATATGCTGCTGAGACAGAGCATGGAGAGACCTGGCTGGAATCTGGAAGAGAGCCAGTCCCCAGACAGTTAGCCTGTATAGTGATGGAAAGGATTACATGGGCAACTGGGGGATAATGGCTACTCAGCAGCAAACATCCTGACCAGATGTACACTTCAGTGCAATAGTGGCACACAGCCTCAGAGGTATCCAATAGCTTTCTGATTGGCTAAGCGATCCTCTCAGTGTAAAGGAACCCATATCTGGAATTGAGAACCAGATCAGAATCTTATAGAGACAAAGTTTATGCTCTCCAGTGTCAAGCTTTCAGTGTCCTTGGCTAAAAGGGGTTTACATACATGAAATTCTCCCTAAATTAATAATTCTTATCCCATTTAAACTATGATGACTTCACTCTTCATTAGAGAATCTATTCTTTTTCAAAAGAAGAATTGGGGAGACAAGCAAGAGTGCTGCATCCATGGTGAACCTGATAATTAGCACCCGGGTGAAGGAGACAGACCCTGAGAATACTCAACATCTAGCAAAGCAGACATCCAGAGGCTTCTGAGAGCTCATCACTGAAGTAGACTTAAAACTCGCCCAGAGGTCAGAGGGGTCAGAAAGACTTTAAGAGCCACAGATTGAGACATCTTGCATTCCCTCCCTGCTCCAAAGTAACTGACTACTAGTCCCACAACACATAAACTACATCCCCATGGGAAATACCTGCAGCCCCACTGAGGAGCATCCCCAGTGGAACAAAGGAACAGGGACAAAGGAAAATAGGGCATCAACACATAATGTATACATACGAAACATGTTGGTAACAATAATAATAAACATTGTAAGAGGACTCCAAATGCATGTAACACTTTGTGCATCTGTCTCCATGTGGGTACTGGGAATGGACCTTGGATAGTTAGGCTCTACAGGTAAGTGTCCTAACCATTGAGTTATCATACCACCCCCTCAAAATGCTTTAAATTAATAAACACTCAAACTGAAGAGCCAACAAGGATGGCTACACTAACTTAACGGAATGGCAAAAAGGAAGTGATCAAGAATAAAGTGAATACACAAATAAAATGCAACACAAAATGAATAGAAAAAAAGTAAAGGCAAGAAAAATTATCTTCAACAAATTTGAATAACCTCTTAAAAACTCAGAAACTATAGGCATATCAAAAATTAATTAATTAATTAGTCATATCAGAAATAAAGAAGACATTACTATGCTAATTTTAGATGAACAAAATGATTATTAAAAGAAAAAGAAGCAACCAAGTGAAATAGACAAATTTTTTGAACTACAAAAAATACTGAACATGACTAATTATGAAGTAAAGGAATTGCAAAAGCAACGACAATCATTAAAAGATTGTAATAGTAATTTAAAAATTCATCACAAGTAAAACTCAGTATCAGAAAATTTCACTGATAAAGTGCTGACAATTATTAGTACTATCAATTCACAAACTTTTAAAATACAAGAATAATAAAATATTTAAAATACTTCTGATTCTATGGGCTATTTTTACCTTGTCTTGAAAAGCAGACATTGAAATTGCAAGCAAAAGAAAATTGAATATCTCCATGAAGAGAGTCACAAAGCATCTATGTACAAGCACAGAAAACAGTAGCAAACAGAATCTAGAAAATTAAACTGTAAGTAAAAGGAATTTATTTCAAAAATGTATAATCTGGCATATAAAAATTAATTGACATATTGATACAGTACATGATAAACACCCTTTTACTATATACACAATAAGTGTTTTGCAAAATGCCTTTCCAATTTGATTTTTTTTTTTTTTTTTGGTTTTACGAGGTAGGGTCTCACTCTGGTCCAGGCTGACCTGGAATTAACTCTGTCATCTCAGGGTGGCCTCGAACTCATGGTGATCCTCCTACCTCTGCCTCCCGAGTGCTGGGATTAAAGGCGTGCGCCACCACGCCCGGCTCCAATTTGAAATTTAACAAAAACCCTCAAAAATCTGAGAATAAAACTTCCTCATCTATGAGTCTGTGTACAAAATTTATACCTCACATAATAATTAAAGGGAAAGACTTAATGTTCTTAGCTTAATACCAGTGAAAGACAAATGTCCACTTTTTAAATTTCTATTCTTATATTATTGGAGGCTCTAGCAAAGGTAATTAGACATGAAAATACAAGGATGATGTCAGCTTAGGGAGGAAAGAAGGAAAATATGTCTAGTTGTCTATGTCATAAACTCATAAATAGAGGAAGATATACAGATACCTATAGTATGAATTAATAAATATAGAAAGATTGCAAGATTCAATCTCAATGTACAAAACTCAGTTACATTATGAAGTGTGATAGCACACACCTGTAACCTTAGCACTTGGAATGTGGAGGCAAGAGAATTGGTAGTTCAAATTCATCTTTGTCTGCATAATGAGTCATTCTGTATTACATGAAATTCTGTCTCAAAAGCCAAAATAAATTAGATTTTATATAGTTTTACTGACCAACTAACATCAAATCAAGAGCAAGATTCTGTTTATAATCATACCAAAATATCTAAATAGAAACTGAAATCTTTGTGACAAATAAATAGGTAAATAACCCATAAAACATTAGCAAATATTGAAAAGCTCAAACTTTAAAGCTCTCAGAAGTCACAAACACAAATATACATTCCTTAGAACTGGGCAATGGTTTGAAAACAAAGGCATTCAAAGAAAAGATTGAGATTGGACTACATCGGGTTAAAAGTTTCAAAGAACTCTTGGAAAACTGAAAAGAGAACTTACAGAATGGGAGAAATATTTACAAATTATGTGCCTGAAGCATGTCAATGATTCTGGACATATAAAAATGTTTACCATTCAATAATTAAAAACCAAGTTACCCATACTAATGTTAATCAGATTGATGGACAGTTCTACATGAGACATATTCAACTAGTACATAAAATGACTTTGTGAGGCTTGGGACATAGCTCTATGATGGAAGTTACTTGATTGCAAATATGCTGGCCTGGGTTCAATTTTCAAGCCACTCATCAAACCAGATGGACATATATTTGCAGTGGCAAGAACCCTTGGAACACCATACACACCCATGTGTAAATGAATGAATGATTTTAAAAATAATTTATTCAAGCCATGCATGAAAATGACAGAAATTATGTGATTCCATTTATAGCCTGTAACTAGAAGCAAATCTATAGAGACAGAAATGGAAACTAGATTATAGTAACAAACAATGCCCAAGGTGGGACTGCTCGTGCGAATAATGGGGACTGATGGAAGGTGCATAATTTTCTTAGTGAAAATGATGACAAAAGTATTTTGAGTAAGACATGGTAATACAGACCTGTAATCTTGGCACTTAGGAGGGGGAGAAAGGAGTTATAAGAGCTCAAGATCATTCTCAGCTACATAAACAATTTGAGGACATTCTGGGCTACATGTGAATCTATCTCAAAAACGATATCTGGTCCAAAATGAAGGTAGTTCTTGGACAACATTGTGAGTGTTGTTGGTACTGCCCCTTCTAAATGAGTGAATTTATGACACATGGTTTGTATCACAATATCAAAGTAAGTAAACATATATGCCAAAGGCAATGTGTTCTTAGAAAAAAAATTAAATGAAGCTTAAAATATGTGAGCATAGGAAAATTAAGTTTTTGACTCTTTTTGTTTGTTTTGCTTTTTGAGTTAGGCTCTTACTGCTCTAGCCCAAGCTGACCTGAAATTCACTAGGTAGTCTCTGGGGTCTCGAACTCACAGGACTCTGTTACCTCTGCCTCCCAAGTGCTTAGATTAAAGGTGTACAACATCTCACCCTGCAATCCATTCATTCTCAGAGCACCACACCTGGCTGACTATTTTTATTTTTAACTAAGAAAATAATTTACATATATGCAAATATTTCTGTTAGAGGATGTTTAAATAAGTTTAATTGTAATTTAAATTCTATGAATAAATGGACCTTTTAATTATGCAAAATGCACTTTTCCAAGTGAGAGTTTTCTTGTCCATAAATTGGTGTAATGCATACATAAATGTAAGGCTCTTGTTTTGTTTATTTTTATTTATTTATTTGAGATTGACAGCCAGAGGAAGAGGCAGAGTGAGAGACAGACAGAGAGAGAGAGAGACAGAGAGAAAAAATGGGCGCCCCAGGGCCTCCAGCCACTACAAAAGAACTCCAGATGCGTGCGCCCCCTTGTGATGCGTGCGCCCCCTTGTGCATCTGGCTAACGTGGGTCCTGGAAAACCGAGCCTTGAACCAGGGTCCTTAGGCTTCACAGGCAAGTGCTTAACCGCTAAGCCATCTCTACAGCCCAGAGAACAGGCTCTTATATACCCAGACATCTTGGATATTTAAGATACTAATTCTAACAGTAATAAAAATGGATCACCATCGTTCCTTCACAAGTCAGTAAATATTTAAGATATAATTAATTGATTTCAAATCAGGAACTAACACCATCTTTTATTTGGAATTAAATTGTTTCTACCATTATTTTTATGCAGTGATAATTACCCTAATATATATTAACATAAACTGAAAATTAACATAATTCTACAAAGTTTACTTTATGTTTTAGAATATTCTTGTAATTAACCTTTAACTTTCTTAATAAAATCATGAAATGTATTTTGCTGTGTACTAAGGCATAATCTACATATCATTCTGATGGCATAATTAATCGTAATTAACCACTGAAGCCTAAAGGACTGCATCATTCTACTCCAGATTTTCATCAAAGAATATTTAGATAAGAGAATACCTTTGAAGAACTGTTAACATTTGAAGAGAGAAATTAGAACATTTAAAGTCTCTTGACTCTTTAATGTTTGCCAAATATAAAAGAAAGATAAAAACAGACAATATATAAACATGAAAACCCAACTAGATCTCTAGGGACATACCATCTGATTTAGACACTAATTCGCTGAAAAATCAAACAGTAGAAAAGATTCTGTTCACTAAATGAAGGAGATCAAACCCTGCCTTAGCAAACACTAGACCAAATTCTTCAAATTTCTTTGTTAAATATTGTCAATGAGAATTGGATGGAAATGTGGTTAAAGGACCCATTGAAGTAAGTGACTAGTATAAATAAATAGTAACTGTTAATTCTCTTAGCTTAAATATTTCAGGTATCTCCTAATTTGTATGTAGGTATATTTATTTTGTCAAAAATATCTTAACATAATTTGCACATGTTTTTAATTATTCTTGAAGACTTTTTTTTTTGTTTTGATCAAGCAATTCTTCCATTTTATTTGTTTGTTATTTATTTATTTATTAAGGTAATGACCTGTATATTTAAGTTTTACATATTCCATATATTTATTTCTATCAGGAAGGAATTTAGTGTGTTGTGTGCTATAGGGATCTATTTTTTTTTTTCTTCATTTACCAGGCCAACTAAGCCATCCTAACTAAATAAGGCCATTCCCATTGACTATTGCCCACAGCAGCTCATACAAGCTCCCATTCATGAAGGGTTCATGCTGATCTCTGGCCTACATCTGTGCTGTGAATCTTTATTTCCCATTACCTTCTGGATGGCCAGCTCTTCTTCTTGTCCAAGATGTATGCCTCCTTCCTTATTATTCCTTTACACAGATGTATCCATTCTGCCTGAAAAAGGTACTCTGGTAGGTAACCAAATAGGGAAGGATTGGTCAGTAATTGGGAACAGGTAGATGAGGCTTGGAGATCACACAAAACTTAGGAATTCATCTACAACTTGCAAGTCTGCAAATACACTGTGGGACAGACAGGGTAGCCTCATGGTGCAGGCTGTTACATTTTAATTTTGTAATCAGCTTTCCAAAGATAGGCATGGATAAGAAAACTTTCAGTATACAGCAAGTTTTCTTAGATTTTGAGGTATTTCTGTGCAGATTATTCCCTTCACATCTCCCAGCCCTGAGTTCTGACATGCAGAGTACTAAGGATCTCTTCTGTCCCTCCCTCAGCTATTGTCAGATTATCTGATCCAAATGTCATTTACTTGCAAAGTTAAGTAGACACTTGTGGGCTAATCTTCTTTCCATGAGGCTTATTTTCAGCCTTTAGGGCAATAGCTATTGGCACTGGAGTCCAAGCTGTTTTCTGGATTTGAAGTGCCTATTGCATGGATGACCTTACAGCAAGCTGTCTTTACCCATTCAAGACCTACACAATATTGGGCTCATCAACATTCTATCATAGAAGATGGAGGGCAAAGACATATCAAAATAACAAAGGAACTATTTCAAATGAAGAGGATATTCACTCTAAGGAGGATGGGAAACTAGAAAAAGGTAATTAAGAGAAGGAGAGTATGACCAAAATACATTGTGGACATGCACGAAAATTGGCAACAAAAAGTTTGCTTTTGAAAATCACTTGCATAACACTTAGAAACACTAAGACATAGGCCATGTCCTAGTTAAATCTTAACCTTACATGGAGGTATCTCGACATGAGTATCTGTATTTTTCTGATGAATCCAGTGTGTAGACAACTTTGAGAGCTGCTTGTATTAAATAGGACATACGGGCTCAGCTTGGCTTGGGTCAACTATTTACATAAGGAGAAACTCCTATTCAGAGGCCCCAACATACCTATGGTAGGAGTCAGAAGCAGGTGCCTCAAGAGATGAAAATACCAGCCCACAAAGAGGGTGAACATCAGAAACAAGGCAGAATTTTCTTTGCATTGAGCATTGAAGTACTTGTAAGATCAACCGAGGTGACTGTGCACCTGTGGGCTCATACAGAGGAATGTTTTGCTAGTACTTACTTAAGCACTCAAAAACACTTGGCAGGGAGACTGCTGTGTGCTGTAAGGCACTGAGAGCCTTCAACATCATTATTCTGCCAATGATGGTGTGTTTGGGATCCAAGAAAGTTAATTTTCTTTCTCATCTACACTCTGGCCAGCAAGAAGCATGGGTGGGAAGCAATTGCCTTCCCTGAAGATGATTTACAGAACATTCTGCCCCTGTCCTCCTGGAGAGAAATCAATCAGGGGTTCTTGCCAGTGTGTAAGAATCCTGGAAAATGTACTCAGACCAGACATGTGTGTACCTTAAAGGAAGAGCACTAAATGTGGATTAGGGCTAATCATGCATCTCTCCCCATGATGAAAGGGAAGTTAATCCACTTTGACACTTTGAAAATATATGTAGAGAATGCTTTTTACAATGGTTGTCATCTTTGTAAATATCTAACCATGAGAAGGAAACAGCATCTCATATAATAATCTGTGAGACTCCATATTATTTAGTCATTTTCCCTTGGATTTCATCAGCACATAGTCAGCTACTTTGATAAGTTTTATCTCTTATTAGGAGTCTAATATGAGACATGGAAACTTGAAGTACTAAGGCAAGAGCTACATTAAGCAAGGTCATAGCACCTAATATTTTCAGAGAAATAATAGGTAGGGGACATGCAGGGACATGGGACAAACATATCATGAGGCATGCCAAAGTGACATGGGAGTCACCTAAAAGATGGCTATTGCTCTGAGCTATGACAGTTTGAACAAAAATAAATAAATATATAAGTAGATAAAAATAACACAAAGTATGACATGAATAGTGCTAAGCACATACTGATAAACCTTACTGAATATATAAGCAATAGCAGAGAACATAAAAATCTAATATGCAGGGCTGGAGAGACGGGTTAGTGGTTAAGCGCTTGCCTGTGAAGCCTAAGGACCCTAGCTTGAGGTTCGATTCCCCAGCACCCACGTTAGCCAGATGCACAAGGGGCACATGCATCTGGAGTTCGTTTGCAGTGGCTGGAGGCCCTGGCGTGCCCATTCTCTCTCTCTTTTTCTCCCTCTTTCTCTGTCAGTCACTCTCAAATAAATAAATAAAAAATAAAAATAAATATTTTTAAAAATCGAATATGCATATGAATAAAATTTTTTTGTAAATATTGTGCAGCAAAAGAGGTAGGGCTTTAACTCTCCATCTGTAAGTTAGAGGCACTGATCATGCTTGCAATGTATACTGGATAGATATGGGGTAGTTTCCACAGTGGAAAACTCCACAATGCCATCTCTACCAACTGCCAAGGATAACATCAATGACAAAAATCACATTGATCATGATAAATCATGCTGCTCTTTTTTAACATTAATGCAAAAAAATATGTCAGTGATATTTTTATTAGTTAATTTAGTTGCAAAAATTACAAATGAGAAGTTTATCAGGTCAATATATTGATATAATGTGAAGAAAATGTTACTTTATTTCTGGGTCTCTCTCTTCCTCCAAACTCATAACTAAATGGTGATAAAAGTCAGATCTATCCCAATCAGACCAAAAAGGCAAGTACCTACATTCTAAAAATATCCTACTAGTTTTTGTCACTTCCAAGGTCAACCAAGTTCAAATAAATCTTAAGAAACTGTCAAGGTCCATGAGAACAGCAAAAGAAACACTGTTTGTTATAAGTGATTTGGTATCCTCATTGATTTTACAGCTGGAAAAGCACACTTGAAAATTAAGGCAATATTAATTAGGTACTTTTAGAATAAAAGTTAAAAAAAAGCATAAACATTGTTAGAGGCACATGTTGGGACATTATACACAGAGACATTGTGTCTTACTCATAACTAATGGCTAATCCCACAAAACATGACCCACATTCCACAATAAGGAAGTTTTCTGAGGAGGGGAGAAGAAAGGGAGAAGGCTAACAACGGTACTAACATGGTTTTATATGCACTGTGTACATAACTAATAAAAAATGAAATGAAAATACACCTCATCACCTTGATGAGGGCTGAGGGTCCTTTGTAGTCACTGTAATCTGTAAAATGAAGCTTACTTGATCAAAAGTGAGAAGAGAATTAATTAAGTAATGTGCATAAAATAACCATTTGGAGGGTGATTTGGTGGGAACAGGGTAGCCATATACCCAAAGAACAATGGTAGATTCCCCCTTCTGGACTATGACCTTCTAAGCCATCGACACTTGACTCACTTACTACAATCAAACATGGTTTCCCTCTCATGGAGCTGGCCTTAAGTCCAATTAGAGAGCAGCTAATTACCTCATAACTTATGTGCCTCTATTGTATCATTGGGCACATCTTACAGAATCCCTGCTGATCAACACTATTGATAAATTTCCTCCCACAGCATCCTATATACCACTTTGCAGAACTATGACAGTTAGCCAGCAAGGAAGAGTCTTCCATCTCAGTTCCAGCTTGATGTCTCAGGATCCTGCAATGGAAGCATGTCGTGTCTTTAGCAATGGGATCTTACCATGTAGTTCTCGTGGTCAGCCAAGGTCATCATCAATAGCCCATATTGTTTTGCAGGCCCATGAACCTTTCTAACCAAGAACTCACTGAAGGATGTCCCACCCCTGGTACTGGTACTTTCTTTCAACAAATCAAACTTCATTTCTATGGTTTGGAGTGTATTAGTGGCTACTGTCAAATTCAGTGGAAAAGGACAGTAATCCCTAATCTCCCACCCTCCTCTGAAGAGATGGGTAACTCCTTTCAGAGCAGGAGCTTAATGGCTGCATTGATCAAAATGCTAATTTATGTTGATTTATCAAGTCAGGATGATTGTAGTGATAAGCCTTCATGATTTGTACTTCCAAAGTAAATGTACTGAAATGATAAATGCCTGTTTCCCTCACTGCAGAAATGTGTCTTGCTCTGCAGTTAATGTCTCATACAACCCAACTTCATTAGGCAGAACTCAGCTAATGACATCATGAATTTGTTTCATTTTATCAAATTGCATTAATTAGGGAAATGCACTAGTTGTTGATTGTGAAGAAACACGCTCTTTTTCCTTGGAATAACGGAAGAAAAAGCAAGGTAATTGGATTAATTTGCCTTTCATCTTTTTTTTTTTAACCTTCATTAACCAAGAATATGAAGAACGCTTTTCTCCATGAAAGCATAAGCAAGTATATGTTAACATCATTCTTATTAGCCAATTTGATTGTAGGAAATTTAAGCAAGTGTTCTACTGGACCAGTGCCAACTCTAGAAACCATATTAAATACTGTACCTTCAGGGTCTAAGATATTTGATAATAAGTCCAAGATTTTCTATAATGTTTTTTTTTTAAAGTTATCACTGTGTTCTTTCTCCTGGGTCTATAAATTACTTAATTTTGATGTGGTTGTCACTGTGTCCCCAAGGCTCACAATAACAAAATTAATGACATGAAGTTTCATTTTGGATCGTGTTGTGTTTCAAGTAACCCAAACTCACCATCAGCTATGTAGGATGTTTAAAATACTGTTGTACTGCACTTGCTTACAGAACTAGGTTATCCCCATGCCTGAGAATCATATTGTTTGCATGAAATTATGGGTGCTATTTAAATCAAAGGGACATGTATACTTCCTTAATGAGAAAACTTGAGTCATGGTCAGCTTTATTCCCCAAAGGACTATCAATCTGGTTAGTGCTAGTAACACATTTCCTGAATACCATTGTACATTTACTCCGCATTCTCTCTTCATGTTCCTGACCCCAGCTGGCATATAGGAAGTCAGATACTGAAAAGGAGGTCCCTGCAAAGATGTAAGCTTGGGTCCTCTTCTTAATTATTGAGTAACCAAAGAGAATTTCTCCATATCTTGGGGCTGTGAGTTCTTTATGCACAGGAATACAGCCATCAAATAAAGATGACCTTATTAATGCTGTAATGAAAACATTATGCATTCATACACACACACACACACACACACACACACACACACACACACGTTTTACATCCTGTACTGAAAATATCAAGCACACCCAGGTTTACAAGTGCTGTACAGAAAACACGATGCACACACGTGTGCACACACATGCACACACACACACACATACACTTGACTTTACAAGTGCTGTGCTAAAAACTATTCAGAATATTCTTGCATATGTGTGCAGACACACAGATGCATAGTTAACTTTACTAGTGCTATATTGAACTCTTCAAAATCTATCTGCATGTATGTGCATATGCACATCTGCATGCAAGTGCACACATACCCACACATGCACACATGGATACACACATACACACACACGCACACACACACACAACCTTAGCCAGGAAAGCAGAATGGCTCATTAGTTCTCTATGCCCCCCCAAAACAGAAACTAATAGAGATGACAGAATATCCTTAAGAAGATAATTGCAAGCCTAATTCTCACTTTAAATTTAGAATGTATGTGATTGGGTACCTAAGCTACTTTACAGCCAATCTTATGAATTTACAGTATTTTCTCTTTGTATGTCTCAGTCTATTCACCTATAAAATAGGGCTTTCTACCCTGATGGAATGATCTACATATGCTACATTTCTAAGTTCAGATTTTATATTTTCAAGAAAAGTGAAACCTCAAAGGAATACATCCTGGTTCCTCAAATAGAAAATATTTTCCTCTCCTTACACCTGGGAAGAAATCACTTAGTTGACATGTGCACATTATAGGAGTGAATTTATCTCCTTTTACACTGTCTTCAGCTCAAGCTGACTCACAGGAGGTATGGGAAAGGTAGACAAGAACTCAGAGAGTATGTGATAAAATTCATTCTGTTGCTGCTGCAGTCTTTCATGACCAAGATGTTGCTATCTCTACCTGCCATGGCCACCTACTCACAAATAGCACAATTCAACCTGCTTAAGTATTGGAAAAGATCAAATTCAGACTGTATGTGTAAATACAGTTGAGCTGCCTAAGTATTGTTTGACTTTTCCACACATTCTATGTACTAGCTTCTTATTTTAACTGCTCACTACTTCTGCTACCCTTTTGCAGACTCAGTTTCCTGGGTTTCTTCTCCCTTGACATCCTTACATTCTGTCTTACAAGTATTTAGTCATATTTAATTTGGAAGGTAGATGGGAAGCTATATGTGGTGGTTTTGAGTGTAATGTCCCCATATCCACATATGTTTGTGATTGTTTCCTACTTATTTCCTGCCTAGAAAAGAGTGTTGAGAGGCAGACCTCTGCTGGAGGAAGTGTGTCACCAGAAGCAGATCTTGGGGAGGAGTCCAGTCCTTTGTGTGTCCAGAGCCAGCTCCTACTGTGGTTATCTCTCTGATGTGGATGTGTAATGAAATGAGCCAGCCTCCTCGGCCATGGTGAAGCTTCCTTTTGAAACTGCAAGCCTGACATAAAACATTTTTCTCCCATAAGCTGTTCCTGGTTGGGTGTTTGTCCGAGCAAGGGAAGCTAACTACAATACGCCTGTTCCTTTTTATTCCCTGCAGAGGTTAACTGCTATGTGTAAAGAACTTACCTAGTTGCTCTTCACTGAGAACAAAAACATCAACCATCAAAGATAGGCTCAGAGACACTTGTATTTCTTACACCTTTTCATGCACTGCTCTGGGGGGATGACTTTAACTGGTACTTCTTCAGGAACAATTGGGCAACATGGAATCTACTGGCAGGTGCTTGCCTTTGGGAACATTATTTCTTCTTTGAAAATAATCCTAAACATACGCTCTTTGCAAAGTCCATCCTTATGAAATACCATTGTATTTTCTCTCTGTGTGTGTGTTGGTGACTCCTACACCAGAAAACTTAATTCTTTTCCAGCAAAGTGGCTGGAGTCCGTCTCTCTAATATTCTATGGACTTGGGTAATGGGAGCAAATCTGTCCTTCTAGCTGCAACCTCAAAGTGCTATTTAAAATAGAGCATCCTAAAAAGCAATGCCCCACAGAAGGGATAGAAACAGCCTCACACACTGCTGATTATGCATGGAGTTGTATCCAGAGCATAAGGACAGTGGTTCAGTGACTATTTCCAAACACTGAATTCCAGAAGAATCCTCAAAGAACTCCAGCTCCCATCTCAGGAAATTTGCAACCTCTTGTTCAGTGTTTAGCCAATGCAAAGCAGAAGAGTAACAATGTGTGGCCCTTTGGATCAGAGTTTATCACGAGAACAGTACAGAACGCAAACTATTAGCACCACTATAACTCTCAGGGATATGGATTGGTGAGGACATATTTTATTGGACTGTACAGTTAATCCACACACGAAGTGGTGAGCTTGTAGGACTCTCTGAAAGCTGCCTGGGTGAGGCTATAAACTCTATGTGGAAGCACTCATAAATGGGGAGTGTATAAATTATGTATGCTAGTAATTAAATTAAAGACTAAAAAGAAAATGATCTGTCTCGGGATTTTCAGGGATGGTGAACCTTAGCTGAGGGTTTTGGAAAATCTTTATCTGCAATTTGTATTTCCATAAATTTAACACATATTTTTTGTAAATTTTGGGAAGATATATTTTATTTATGGATAAAGACAATATACAAAGGTAAAATGAATCACACTAACTCCAAAATTATGGGAATAAATTCTGCCTTTAAATATTATGATGGATTCCAAAGCAATCTGGCATGACTAGAACAGCAGGCTGTGCTGAATACATTTGTTTTACTGAGTTGATTTGTTCAAATGAAGTTTAAAAACATTGCCCAAGTTCCGGGATGTTGAAGAACTTTCACTGAAATTCAGGCACATAGCATGACACATACACACACACACACACACACACACACACACACACACACACACACACTCACACACACACAGTGTTCCAGATAAAGGGACATAGGTGCAAGTGAAAAGTTATTAACTGAGTGAAGCTAAAATAACTGGTTTAAAACCAGAGCAGGCCCTGACACCTAAATGTCATTCTTTTCTGCCTAGAGCTTAATAATATACAAGCTGTGACTTACTGTTAAAAACAATAGCTTACTAATACACAGCTAATATATACATATGCATATAGTATAGCTTATTAATATATGTCTTATTACTATCTCAATGCTACAATAAAATTCACAACCAAAGCCAAATAAGAAAGGAAGGGTTTTTTTTTTTTTTTTTGCTCACAGTTTGAGGATTCAACCCATTATGGCAGAGAGGGCATGCTGGTAGGAATGTGAGGTAGTTGGTCACATTGTATCCCCAATTAGGAATCAGAAAACTATAAATTCTGGTATTCAGTTTGCTTTTTCTTTTTTATGCAATCCACAACTCCAGCTCATGGGTTCGATCTGCACAATCATGATGAGCATTCCCACATTAATTAACCTAATGTAAAAACTCTCACAACTATATTAGTAAAACTATTTTTGAAGTCTTAGAATATTTTAAATGAGTCATATGTTTTATCCCAATTTAATCTTAAGGTAAATGTATAATATAGACTTAGTATTATACTCATTCCACTGACAGAAGTACAGAGATGTAGAAAGGATATATACTGGAAAATTTACAATGTCAATAACTAATTGTACAATGCTAATAATGAAATGAAATGACAAGATTTACCCTAGAACCACAGCATTCCAACAAGGATTTAGTAATACTACATATAGTGTTGGTATTTTACAATTTTGTTTGGACCATGTAAGTGGACAACATAGAATTCTATAAAGAATAAGTTATGCATACTAAAATGTATCTTGGGTAACATACATTCATATGATAAACTCATAGCTGGAGAATAGATTTCCTAAGACATCTAACCCTCATATTAGTCTGGGCAAAAAAAAGCACATTTTAAAATTCATCTTATGCACTGTATAAAAAAGAATAAAAGTTATCACTCTTGTAATGCCTGTTGATTCCAATCATAAAACATACAAAATGGACTTTGAAAGATCTTCTTAATGGGATATGAAATTAATTACCTCATGAAGAATTGATTGCTGGGAGCCCATTTTGAAGTGGAGTTACAAGGAATAAAATGTAAGGATATACAATGGGGTAGATCTAGCTGCAGTGGAACAACAAATGAAAAATGTTCCCAGAACAATACTCAGAAAGGTGTAGCATGCAGGAAAAGGGAAGAAGAGAGGAGCTCTCCATCATTCTGAAAATAATAGTTTGGGGGGAGAAGAATGTGAAAGGTGTACACATGGGGTTTATACTTGCACTTCCTTCTGAATTCTTCTTTTCTTTTCTTTTCTTTTCTATTTTTATTTCAGAGAAAGAGAAAGAGAGCGAACTGGCATGCTTGGGCATCATCCCCTGCAATTAAACTCCAGATGCTTGTGCCACATAGTGGGCATGTGCAAACTTACCATTGTCTCACCTTTTTGCCTCTGGTTATGTTGGATCTGGAGAGTCTGAACATGGGTCCTTAAGCTTAGCACTCAAGTGCTTAACTGCTAAGCTATCTCTCTAGAACTGAATCCTTATTTTCTATTCAAGTGCCTCTACATGGCTCTGATATACTGATAATATATAACAAACCTTGTTCTCAAAATCCCATGTGTAGCCCAAAATTTATTGAATCTTGGCTCCTGTTCCATGGGCCCTTAGATCATCTTAAATAGGTAGTAATTTTGAATACAGCATTGAATCCTGTAGTATATTAACACAGAATTTAATAAAACATAATGGAAAGAGGCTTGAATTGCAGTAACAGTTTTGTCAAACCCACCTTGATAATAGTTTGTATAATTGCAATGAACATTTCAAGGTGTATCATAAATGAAATTGGGCTGATTAATTTTTACACTTTAAATATGCACACATGAAATTTTAATATGAAAATAAATGTAATGTTTTTGTGTTTTTCGGTGTTTATGTGTACAATGTGTGAGTCTGTGAAGAGCAGGGGCTTCAAGGGGATATAAAACATAACATATCCAATGAGCTCCAAGACTTCCTTCTGCTAGTTATTATGGTTATTGTTGAAGCACTGTATTGCATCATTCTTGAGAATTACCTTTCTATTTACAACACAGAATAAAACATGATAGCATAAGTGTTTCTGTGAAGGATAAACATTTAGTCAATAATAAATATTTTGAACATAATACTTTGTTGTAGCAATGTCCTTTTGGCACAACATAGCCCCTGATGTCTTGAACCTTAGGGCACCTGCACAAGATTCTGCCCAAAACAAGTTTTTGTTGAGGAAGAAGAAAATTACAAGTATACTTCCTAGGTTTAATAAGCAGATAAAGATTTCTATAGCAGGTGAGGATCTCACAAGGACCCTTTTCTTCTCAAGAATACGTGAAAGGTGGGCTGGAGAGATTGCTTAGCGGTTAAGGGCTTGCCTGTGAAGCCTAAGAACCTTGGTTACCCAGGTCCCACGTTAGCCAGATGCAGAAGGGGGCACACGCGTCTGGAGTTCATTTGCAGTGGCTGGAAGCCCTGGCGGGCCCATTGTCTCTCTCTCCCTCTATCTGTCTTTCTCTCTATGTCTGTCGCTCTCAAAAACAAAAAGAATACGTGAAAGGTAATTGTTGCTAGAGGGTGTGTGATATTTTCTTCAGTGGTGTAGAACCCATCTGTTGCCCTTTATTCTTCTGCAAGTAACCCCCAGGAAACTCACTGGATCCCAAATTCAGATTTGAAGGGAATCATTTCTTTGTTTCTGTCATTGGTGCCCTACCTAGAGTGAGTAGACATTTTCTCCACTCTTCCTAGAATAAGTCCACTTAAGTTACTTGTTTACATATGATAACAAAACTGAAAATTTTTAATTATATGTGGAAACTTCTAAGGAAACTAAGAGGGTCCTTGTTTTAGAGAAAACAACTCAGATTTTTTTTAATTGTTGTGGACTGCAAAAAGATAATGATATCAATAGGAATGGGACACTGTATAATGACTACATGTTTCCTTTATTTATATGAAGTTTGAATCACACTGATGTTTTAAGAAAGAAATGCCTTCTCTAGATTGCTGGAAGCTATCACACTTTATGCAAACCAAACTAAGCCTTTGAGTTATGAAACAGTGAACACAGGAATTTAATCAATCTGGGGAAACATTTGAATTGGTGTAAGATGTGAGTAGTTAGAGGGTGTCCTCAGGATGTCAAACAGTTTTGTGTCCTTAGTATAATTTCAACCAGGTCTCTATATACTTTTACCATATTTTATTTATCCTGTTAATTGGCTAAGATGTACATTAGCATAAAAATAAAATTCAAAAATGAAAATGTTTTTGTAATATATTTCTTACACAGTGAGTTATTCTATTCACAATTTTCAGACATCACATTATTGACAGTTTCATTCTTTCAAGAAATATAAGAAACCTATGATATATAATATTCTTTAATTTATCATTAATTACCCAGATATTTTGTTATTCTTTTATTCATCTTTATTTATTTATTTATTTATTTATTTTGGAGCACATTTTAAAAAAAATTTATTAACATTTTCCATGATTATAAAATATATCCCATGGTAATTCCCTCCCTCCCCATCCCCACATTTTCCCATTTGAAATTCCATTCTCCATCATATTACCTCCCCATTACAATCATTGTAATTACATATATACAATATCAACCTATTAAGTATCCTCTTCCCTTCCTTTCTCTACCCTTTATGTCTCCTTTTTACCTTACTGGCCTCTGCTACTAAGTATTTTCATTCTCACGCAAAAGCCCAATCATCTGTAGCTAGGATCCACATATGAGAGAAAACATGTGGCACTTGGCTTTCTGGGCCTGGGTTACCTGACTTAGTATAATCCTTTCCAGGTCCATCCATTTTGCTGCAAATTTCATAACTTCATTTTTCTTTACCGCTGAGTAGAACTCCATTGTATAAATGTGCCACATCTTCATTATCCAGTCCTCTGTTGAGGGACATCTAGGCTGGTTCCATTTCCCAGCTATTATAAATTGAGCAGCAATAAACATGGTTGAGCATGTCCTTCTAAGGAAATGAGATGAGGTCTTTGGATATATGCCTAGGAGTGCTATAGCTGGGTCATATGGTAGATCAATCTTTAGCTGTTTTAGGAACCTCAACACTGTTTTCCACAATGGCTGGACCAGATTGCATTCCCACCAGCAGTGTAGAAGGGTTCCTTTTTTTCCACATCCCTGCCAACATTTATGATAATTTGTTTTCATGATGGTGGCCAATCGGACAGGAGTGAGATGGAATCTCAATGTAGTTTTAATCTGCATTTCCCTGATGACTAGTGACGTCGAACCTTTTTTTAGATGCTTATATGCCATTCGTATTTCTTCCTTTGAGAACTCTCTATTTAGCTCCATAGCCCATTTTTTGATTGGCTTGTTTGATTCCTTATTATTTAACTTTTTGAGTTCTTTGTATATCCTAGATATTAAACCTCTATCAGATATATAGCTGGCGAAGATTTTTTCCCATTCTGTAGGTTGCCTGTTTGCTTTTTGCACTGTGTCCTTTGCAGTGCAAAATCTTTGTAATTTCATGAGGTCCCAGTGATTAATTTGTGGTTTTATTGCCTGAGCAATTGGGGTTGTATTCAGAAAGTCTTTGCCAAGACCAATAGGTTGAAGGGTTTCCCCTACTTTTTCCTCTAGCAGTTTCAGAGTTTCAGGTCTGATGTTAGGGTCTTTAATCCATTTGGACTTAATTCTTGTGCATAGCGAGAGAGAAGAATCTATTTTCATCCTTCAGCAGATATATATCCAGTTTTCAAAACACCATTTGCTGAAGAGGCTGTCTCTTCTCCAATGAGTATTTTTGGTATTTTTATTGAATATCAGGTGGCTATAGCTACTTGGGCTTACATCTGGGTCCTCTACTCTGTTCCACTGATCTACATGTCTGTTTTTGTGCCAGTACCATGCTGTTTTTTTTTGTTGTTGTTGTTTGTTTTTTACTATGGCTCTGTAGTATAGGTTCAAATCAGGTATGGTGATACCACCAGCCTCTTTTTTGTTGCTCAGTATTATTTTAGATATTTGAGGTTTTTTGTGATTCCAAATGAATTTTTGGATTGTTTTTTCTATTTCCATGAAGAAAGCCTTAGGAATTTTGATAGGGATTGCATTAAATGTGTAGATTGCTTTTGGTAAGATTGCCATTTTCACAATATTGATTCTTCCAATCCAGGAACAAGGGATGCTTCTCCACTTTCTAGTGTCTTCTGCAATTTCTCGCTTGAGTGTTTTAAAGTTCTCATTGTAGAGATTCTTTACTTCCTTGGTTAGGTTTATTCCGAGGTACTTTATTTTTTTTGATGTAATTGTGAATGGGAGTGATTCTCTGATTTCATCCTCTATGTTTTTGTTGTTAGCATATATGAAGGCTACTGATTTCTGTGTATTTATTTTGCATCCTGCTACATTGCTGTAGGTTTTGATCACCTCTAACAGTTTGCTAGTAGAGTCTTTAGGGTCCTTTATGTATAGAATCATGTCATCTGCAAATAATGATAACTTGATCTCTTCCTTTCCAATTTGTATTCCTTTTATGTGTGTCTCTTGCCTTATTGCTATGGCTATGGTCCTTATTTCTCCATCTATTTGAATGGATTACTTTGCAGGATAAAGTAACCTTGGTTGACAGTTGTTATCTTTCAGAACTTGGAATATATCACCCCAAGCCCTTCTGGCTTTAAAAGTTTGTGTTGAATAATCTGCTGTAATCCTGATGGGCTTACTTTTGTAGGTGAGTTGATTTTTCTCTCTAGGTGCTTTCAATATTTTTTCTTTGGTGTGTGTGTTTGGAAGTTTGATTATAATATGGCGAGGAGAGGTTCTTTCCAGGTTTTGTCTGGCTGGGGTTCTTAAGGCTTCTTGTATCTGTATTGGCACCTCTTTCCCAATTTGGTGGAAATTTTCTTCTATGATTTTGTTGAAGACTCCTACTATGCCTTTTGAGTGAAATTCTTCTCCTTCTACTATGCCCTGAATTCTAATATTTGATCTTTTCATAGTGTCCTGAATATCTTGAAATTCCCACTCATACTTTTCTATAAGTTTGTCTTTCTCTTTGTTGGGCTGTATTAGATCTGCCACCTGGTCTTCTAGCTTAGATATTCTGTCCTCTCCTTCATCCATTCTACTGGTGAGATTTTCTACAGAGTTTTTTAGTTCATTAACTGTGTTCTTCATTGCTAGTAATTCTGACTGGTTTTTCTTTATTATTTCTATTTGCTTATTTATGTCTTGTATTGCCTTCTTTATTTCATGAAATTGGTGTCCTGCATCTTCTTTGATTCCTTTGATTTCCTCTTTAAGTTCCTCTTTGACTCCTTTGATTTGTTCTCTGACTTCTTTGAACATATTATTTTGAAATCTTTTTCAGGCATTTCCTCTAACTCATTCTCACTGGAGGTCATTTCTGATGCATTAGTACTTTTAGGTGGATTTATATCATCTTGCTTTTTAGTGTTTCTTGTGTTATAATGTATATATTTTTGCATCTTGGATTAAGTTAATGGTTGGATTTTCTAGCTAGCTGGGTATTCTTAGCTCTATCAATTGATTTGATGTTATATATTTTCAGGGTAGGAGCTTAAGGTGTTAGATGTGGCTCTTAAGACTCTGAGAGTATCTACAAAGGTGCTCCTAGGGGTTGAGTTTCCCTGCTATGGGAGTATTCAAGTAGGCTGAGTGGAATAAAACACCGGTAGATTCCAAAAGTTAATTAAACACTGTACCCATTCAGTCAAAAACAGCCCCAAGTATGTATGCCAGAGTAGTTATTATAACAACCAGATCCTCTATCAACACAGAGGTTAAGATTTCTGGTCTGTTGAGGGATCCAAGTCAGCTTGTGACCAAGTGAGACCCTTCCCTGGTGCAAACCCAATTACCTTGGATGATTTTGTTCTCAGTCAAGTTGCTGCCTGGGTCGTCGGGCTGCTGTTCTGATTTCTGGAGCTGGGCACTGGCTTTTCCTGCAGGGCAAACTAAGCCTGGCAACTGGGGCCCTGCAGATCAGCACCCCCGCTGCTGGAACTGCTGCTGCTTCTGGGTCTGCTGTTGTTGCCACTCCTGGGTCTGCCGCTGCTGGGGCTACTGGTACTGGTTCCAGAGCTGCCAATGTTGCTGCCAAACTCTGCTCCTGGTTGGGTCCGCTCAAGTTGGCGTGGCCGGGTCCCGGGACGCTGTTCTGTTCACTGGAGCTGGGCTCAGGTGGTGGGGGAGGGGAGGGAGTCACAGCTGCTTTGGTTCTCTCGCTGTTCCACGTGTTCTTCTACCTCGTGGTCTCCTCCTCCGCTGCTCACTGCCGCTCTCCCTTCACGTTTCCTGAGTTGCAGAGAGCGCGGTGTGAGGGGACGCTCCCGCACCTGGCTTTTCCTGTGGCTGGGGCCGAGTCTGGTGTCTTTCTGGTGTGCCCCGCCGCCGCGGCAGTTGGCGGAGCTGCCGGGGCCACTTTTGCAGGACTGTTGTGGCTCTGGATGCTCTGGATCTCTCCTACTTCTCCTCTGCCGCTTCAGTTTCCTATACACCTCACTTTTTAGTAAAAGCATGTATTTTGCTGAGGTTTTTTGGTCTTTTTTACCCCCAGTCTGCTTTGGCATGGTACCTATGCTGCCATCTTAACCAGAAGTCTCTCATCTTTATTTTTTTATTAGGCATGTACACAGTGTGTATACAGTCATGTTGGTACCATTGTTAGCCTCCTCCCTGTCCTCCCCCTTCTGCAGTGTCCCTCTTCGTTGGGGAATATGGGTCATGCATTGTGGGGTTAGCAATTTCTCCATGCTTAATTACCCAATTTGGGGCTCTAACTATCTTTCCACCCACTCTTCTACAAATTTCCCTGAGCCATGTTGGGTTTGTTTTAGATCTATTT
Organism: Jaculus jaculus; assembly: GCF_020740685.1. Classification (NCBI taxonomy): domain Eukaryota; kingdom Metazoa; phylum Chordata; class Mammalia; order Rodentia; family Dipodidae; genus Jaculus; species Jaculus jaculus. The sequence continues at coordinate 46,090,261 of NC_059113.1, read as the reverse complement.
CAGTGATGAGGTATTGGGAGTCTCTGTGTCTCTGGATATCTGGTTTGGTAGGAGTGAGTGTTCTCTGTTTCCATCTCCTTCACTTTTGTGCTGGTACCATGTTCACCAAGAAAGCAGTACTCTTGCTTATTTCTCCCATTACTCTTGGTTTTAGCCAGGGCCCTGTTGTGGTGCAATGGGATGATTCTCTCATCAAGATCTGCATCCATCTGAAAAATAGAAGCAAATGCTCCAATGGAGAATAAAGTCAGTACCAGATAGATGGGATAACCAATATTATTTTAGAGAGAATTAAGAGGAGTAGGCCTTTTTTAGGTCCCCATTTGCTGGGAGCTTGAGAATGGGCTTGTTTTGGGTATGGTTCTGACTTCCCAGCTCCAGGTATGGGTTCTGTTCCAGTGAGTGGATAAATTAGCCCAATCAAGAGCAGTTGGTTACCCACTATGGTTGTGTACCGCTAATGTGCTTGTGTGAGCATCATGTCATGTTGTTTGCTGCTGGGTAGCTTAGACCACAAGTTGTTCAGACAGATGTTAGTCATTTTCCCCCAGTCGCTCATGGAGCACCTTCTGGCACTAGATGAGCTAACTGTTTGGGGACTGACTCTCTTCTAGATTCTAGCCATGTCACTCCATGTTCCATACCAATTAAATACGGTGTCTTTAACAATAGGGTCTTACCACTAACCATTGGTGGTTCATCATGTACTCTGACAGAAATCTGTCTTCTTTTGGAAAACCTCATAGGTCTCTCTGATCAAAAGCTCATTGTGGTTGTCAACCATATGCTGGCACTAGGAGTTACAGGCCAGCATCAAGGAAAGGAAGGAAGAAAAAGATGGGCAATATAAAGGAGATAGAAAGAAGAGAAAAAAGAGAGAGAGAGAGAAAGGAAAACAGAAAAAGATTAAGGTTAGTCTTAATCTTATACTCTCCAGAGCCCTGTGATTCAGGTGCTCCTTCTAAGGACCTGATGACTGGGTGAGTTTGCTGAGTGATCTGTTCCAGGTTTGACCATTTTTCTTCAAATTTCATTGTGTCATTTTTCCTTACTGCTGTGTAAAATTCCATCATGTAGATATACGTTATCCATTCATCTAAGGATGGACATCTGGGTTGAGTCCAGCTCTTGGTTATTATGAATTAAGTAACTATAAACATGATTGAGCAAATCTCTCTGAACTGAGATATGAAGCTATTAGGGGGAATGCCTAGTAATGGAATAACTGGGTCTGTTGGCAATTCTATAATCAACCTTTTAGGAGTCTCCATATTGCTTTCCATAGTGGTTGTACCATCTTAAATTCCTACCAACAGTGAATAAGGGTCCCTATTTCTCCACAACTTTTCCAGAATTTGTTTACATTTGATTTTTTTTTTTTTGAATGTTTGCTATACTTGCTGGGGTAAGGTAGAATCTCAGAATTGTTTTAATTTGAATTTCCTTAATTATTAGGGATGATGAGCACTTTCTTCAATGTGTGTTGCCATTTGTATTCCTTCCTTCCTGTAAGAACAGTTCTTTGCCCCATTATGTGAGTGGGTTGTTTTGACTTTTTATTGTTTAGGTTTTTGAGGTCTTTTTAGATTATAGAGATTAGGCCTCTGTACATTGGACACCAGCAATACACACACACACACACACACACACACACACACACACATATATATATATATATATTCCCCATTCTGTAGATAATCTACTGACACTGCTTATTGTATATTTGTCTGTGAAGAAACATTTCAGCTTGATGAGATCCCAATGGTTGAGTGATTAAGTCACTGAGCTGTAGGGATTTTATTTAGGAAATTTTATTCCCATTCCTAGATGATGGAAAGTTCCTCCTATTTTTTCTTCCAGTAGTAGCTTACTTTCTGGTCTTATATTGAGGTCTTTGATCCATTTGGACATGATGCTTGTGCATGGTGAGAAGTGTGGATTGAGTTTCATTTTCTTGCATATGGTTATCCAGTATGTCTAGCATCATTGGTTGAAGATGCTTTCTTTTTCCCGCCTACATTGTTAGGGCCTTTGTCAAATACTAAGAAGATGTAGTTACTTGGGCTGGAGAGATGGCTTAGCGGTTAAGCGCTTGCCTGTGAAGCCTAAGGACCCCAGTTCGAGGCTCGGTTCCCCAGGTCCCACGTTAGCCAGATGCACAAGGGGGCGCATGCGTCTGGAGTTCGTTTGCAGAGGCTGGAAGCCCTGGCACGCCCATTCTCTCTCTCTCCCTCTATCTGTCTTTCTCTCTGTGTATCGCTCTCAAATAAATAAATAAATAATTAAAAAAAAAAAAGAAGATGTAGTTACTTGACCCAAATTTGGGTCCTTGGTTCTGTTACATTGGTCTGTAATCCTGTTTTTATGCAAGTTCCATGTTGTTTTTATTACTATAGCTTTGTAGTGATGCCTCCAGTGGTGTTTCTTAGGTTGAGGATATGCTCGGATATCTGAGGCATTCTGCCATTCCATATGAATTTTGAGATCATTTATTCTATTTCTGTGAAGAATAATGTTGGAATTCTTATTGGTATTGTATTAAATCTGTATACAGCTTTTGGTAAGACTGCCATTTTCACAGTGTTAATTCTTCCTATCCAGAGGCATGGGAGGTCTTTACATTTTCTCTAGTCCTCCTTAATTTCTTTTTTGAGTGTTCTTATGTTTTCATTGTTTAGGTCTTTCACATTCTTGGTCAATGTTATTCCAAGGTATTTTTTAAATTATTGTTATGGAAAATGGGACAAGGTCGCTTATTTCTTTCTCTGTATCTTTGTATTTTGTACATAGATAGGCTACCATTTTGTTATGCATTGATTTTGTATCCTGAAACTTTGCTGAAGGAGTTAATAACCTTTAAGAATTTTGAAATGGAAGTTCTCAGGACACTTATGTATAGAATCATGTTGTCTATGAATAGGGATAACTTAACTGCTTCCTTTCCAATTTGTATACCTTTTATTTCTTTCTTCTGTCTTACTATTTGAGCTAGGACTTCCAGTATTATGTTGAATAGCGGAGGTGAGAGTGGACACCCCTGTCTTATTCCTGATCTCAATGGGAATTCCTTCAGTCTCTCCCCATTAAGTATTATCAGGGCTTTAGTAGCTTTATATATGGCCATTATTATGTTGAGAAATAAACTGTCCATGCCTATTCTCTCTAAAATTTTGATCATGAAGTTATGTTGTATTTTGTCAAATGCCTTTTCTGCATCCATTGAAATGATCATGTGGTTTTTGTGTGTAAGCTTATTTATGTGGTGTATTACATGGACAGATTTCTGTATGTTGAACCACCCCTGTGTCCCTTTGATAAAGTCAACTTGATCAAAGTGGATAACGGTTTCAATGTGCTGTTTAATTCAATTTGTGAGGATTTTGTTCAAAGACTTCACATCTAAGTTCATCAGGGAAAAGGCCTATAGTTTTCTTTACTTTTGGAATTTCTGCCTGGTTTTGGTACCCTGCCTTTTTTTATGAAGACATTTAATGCTACAAATTTTCCCCTGAGAACCACCTTGCTTTTGTCCCATATGCTTTGGTACAATGTGTTCTCATTTTCATTTATTTCTAGAAATTTCACAATTTTATTTTATTTTTTTATTTCATCCACTAGCCATTTATTCTATAAAACTGTGCAGTTCAGTTTCCAGGAGCTGATGGAATTCCTGGCACATCTTTTGTTGTTAATTTCTAGCAATAGCATTATGATCTGATATCATGCAGGAAATTATGTAGATCTTCCTAAATATATGAAGGTAAGCTTTATGACCCAGTATACGATCTATTTTAGAGACAGTTCCATGGGATGCTGAAAGGAATGTGTAGTCTGGATTTGTGGTAGAATCTTCTGTAGATATCCACTAGGTCTAATTGATGTATTGTTCTGTTGAGCTCTCTCACTTCCCTGTTAATTTTCTGTTTGGATGATCAAACTATTGCTAATAGTGGAATATTGAAGTCCTCAACTGTGATGGTGTTGGTGTTTTTTTCTGTTTTGTTGTCAAGTAGATTTTGTTTTATGAATTGTGATGCACCTGTGTTTGGTGCATAAAGATTGATGATTCTGACATCTTGTTGGATCAATCCCTTGATACACAGGAAGCAGACTTCTTTTGCTTTTTTGATTAGTTTTGCTTTGAAGTCTTTTTTTTTTTTTTAATCTGCTATTAGTGTAGATATGCCTGCTTGTTTCTTATTTCCATTTGTTTGGAATGCCATTTTACACTCCTTTACCCTGAGGAGGTGTCTGTCTTTAGTAGTGAGGTGAGTTTCTTGAAGACAACAGATTGAGGGGTCTAATTTTCTGATCTACCCTGTTAGCTTATGTCTGTTGATGAGTGAATTAAGGCCATTGTTATTTAGAGTAATGACTGTGGGATTTTATTAAAGCCCTGCATATCTTGATGATTTATGTGGTTTGGAGTTTTCTTGGACTTTGTAGTTTCTGTGACTTCTCTGAGTTTGTTATTGTGATCTGCTTTTTGTAGGCACTTGAGGTTGATTATTTGATTCTTTATGGTGAATTCCCTGATTGCAGATTTGCTTTTGTGTTCATATAGTTTTAAAACTGAGTTTTACCATGGAAAGTTTTTCTTTCACCATCTATTTTGAGGGACACTTGCTGAGTAGAGAAGTTTGAGTTGGAAACCATAGATTCTTAGACTTTGCAGTGTTCCATTCCAGGCCCTTCTGGCTTTCATGGTTTACACTGAGAATTCTGAAGTAATTCTGATGGAGTTACCTTTATAGGTAATGTATTATTTTCCCCAAGCTGCTTTTAGGACTTTCTCTTTGGTATTGATGTTTAGAGTCTTAATAATAATATGTCTTGGAGAATTTCTTCTTTGGTCCAGTCTGTTTGGCATTTTGTAAGCTTCTTGTATCTTGATGGGAATTTCTTTTGAGAGAGTGAGAAAGTTTTCATGATAATTTTGTTGAATAAGTTCTCCATGCTTTTGGTCTTATTTTCTTCCCTTTCTGGTATTCCCGTGATCTGAATGTTAGGTTGTTAAAGGGTATCCCACAATTCTCTCATGTTCTGTCCACAGAATTTTTTGATCTTATTGAAACTTTTGGATTCATGAACTGTTTCTTCTGTTTTGTCTCCCAGTTCTGAGTTTCTATACTCCACATGTCTGACTGTGTTCTTGAGAGCTTATATAGTGTTTTGGGTTTCTTCAGTTTGGTTCGTATTTTCTACTACTTTTTAACATATAGTTTTCATCCCTCTGTCAAGTTCCCCTTTTACATCATTTTCTGATTATGTTAATGTTTCTTAGAATTCATCCTTTCTTTTCTTATGCCTTCATTGAGCTTAGCCAGCTGGTTATTGAGTCCTCTTTTTCTTTCTTCCCCATTCTCTCTTTCAGATCAATTAACTGTCTTTGGATCCCTTCCTGGCTCTTATCTATTAGGTCTAATCTAGAATGTCTAGTATTCATATAATCATTGGCCCTTTGTTGCTTTTCTGCAAGTTCTGCTATTTGCTTGGTCAGGGTTGCATAGTTTGTATCTTTATTTTGGGTTTCTGATCTTAATATCTCTTCTATGTTTTAATTAGAGATATCCATTGTGGCACTAGGCACTCTTAGTAGATTTACTTGCATTTTAGTTTTGATGTTATTCCTTTTGTGCTGTGGTCTGCCCATCACAGTGTAGGAGTCTTACTTAATTTAGGAGGAAGCTGTAATCTACTCTGTGGGTCAGATGACATGCAGTGGGGGGGGTGTGGAGTTGCTTATGGTGGGAGAGCCTAGGGAAGGGGGAACCATAGCCTGCTGCCCTAGGTCTGTGCATGGAGGGGCAGTGGAATGTGGGGATTCCTGATGGCAGTGGGGGGAGTGCTAGTCTGTTGACCTGGGTCCTCGTACGGAGATGTGGGATGGCAGCAAGTGGGACTGTGTTCATGTGTGGAGGTCCCCTTGGGGAAGGCTAGCCTGCTGGCCTGGGTTGGTCTACTGTGGCACAGGCGGTGGCAATGAGTGGGATGCTGTTCCTTTTGGAGTTGCCCTGGAGGTATGCTAGCCTGCTTGCCTGGGTCCATGCATGGGGGGGTGTTTGTGCCTGGAGTTCCCATAGGGAAATGCTAGCCTGCTGGCCTGGGTCCTTGACAGTTGCCAAACTTCACCGACTGTCAGATGTGGCGTGTGACACTGGCGGGACACTATTCAGCAGGACTGCAGCATCCATCTGAGACGTTTGTTGGCTGGGTCAAGAGGTCTTTCACTGACCTCCCGAAGTGCCTGTTGTCTGACAGTTTGTGCTACTGCTATTTTTCCTTGGAATTTTTGGAATTATTATAAATTTATTACTGCTTATTTTTGCTTCCATTTTTCCCCTTCTCAGTAGTAATAGGGGAATCTAATTCAGATGTATACTGTCACCAATGATTAAAGAAATTTCTGAGGAGGTAGTGTTTTAAAAGATATACAGGTTATGGATCCTAAAACTGCAACTAATTTGAAAGAACAAAATTTCTTAACACCAAAAATGTATATTTCGCCTGGGTAAGATATTAACCAGCTTGTAGTCTTTGACTTTCTTTTTTAAGATGTTATCAGAATGTCTATGGGGCAAGAGGCTCGTGAGTTAAACAGAAGCAACGGAAACCAAGGAAAAGTAGGAATAGTGTGCAAGATTTCTTAGAGAATAGAAGCCACATGAATAAGTTGCTATGTCTTGCTTGCAAAAAAAAAAAAAAAAGTATAAATACAGAATCAGAGTTTTGCTCTTTGTCCAGTGTGCTTTACCTGAACTACTTGTCCAGATCATTTCCTCATAATGAGGACTCCACACATCCCCCTCAAGTTCTACAACCCCACTAAGGCTAGACCTTGTCAGGTCTGTGCACTGGGGCAGGGAACAGCAGCAAGTGGAAGTCCCCTGAGGGAATGCTAGCCTGCTGGCCTGGGTCCCGGAATGGGGTTGGGAGTAGCAGCAAGTGGACATCATTCATGAGCATGGAGGCACATGGACTGTGTCCTCTTGACTGCAGTCAGTGCAGGAGAATTCTGCAGATAGGACTGTGGCTAGGGCAGATGCTTCAGGGGGTTGGGGGACTGGCGGGCTACCTGCAAGCATGGGGTAAGTGGATTCCCTGTTTTTGATCCTCTGTGCCCTCCCACTTGAGGTCTATTAGAGTCTGCTCACCCCTAGAAGACCCAATGAACCCTAAATGTTTTGCCTTTACTTCCCCAGAGGTGTGGTGCAGTTAGGGAGATACCATCTTGACCAGAAGTCAATTGATCCAGATGGTTTTATTTTTGTTTGTTTGTTTGTTTGTTTGTTTTTGAGGAACACGTTTGTTTAATTTACACACTATGAACTGAAGCAAATGATAAGACTTAATCTGGAGTTCTCCATGCCAAAGCAGCCTGGGGGGGAAGCCCCCCAAAACCCAGCAAAATAGACACTTTCACTAAAAAAGTGAGGTGTATAAGAAATTGAAACAGCAGTGGAGAAGTAGGAGAGATCCGAAACATCCAGAGTCCACACAGGCTGGTAGAAGCAGCTCTGCAGACCATGGTGGCAGCATACCAGCCAGCTGCCAGGCTCAGCTTGAGCTGCAGGAAAAATCAGGTGAGGGGATTTTCCACTCACACCAGAGCTCTCCACAAACTCAAGAAACATGAAGGGAGAACGCCAGTGAACAACGGAGGAGCAGATCACAAGGCAGAAAAACACATGGAACAGCAAGAGAACTAGAGCAGCATTAGCTCCCTCCTCTTCCCCCATCACCAGTGCCCAGCTCCCGCAAACGGAGGAGCCATCCAGGGACCTGGCCATGCCTACTTGAGTCTACAGTGCACCAAAGAGGGATCCAAGCAGGAGGGCAGCTAATTGAGACCAAAATCATCCCAAAAGTTAACTGGAATTTCACCAGGTCAGTACCCACCTAATAAACCTGATATATAAGCCTGAACCAAAAGTGCTAATTGCACCTTCCATACCAGGATAAAGTATATGTTAAATTGGATGGATGGTCAAATTTGCCATTCTTAAATAAGCTGTATTTTGGGCTTGTTATTTGTTGCTTCTTGATTTATACTGGCTTTGTTTACCCTTCTGTTATACATTAGGGAAGAGTCTCACCTGGTCAAAAGCTTACTTGGAACCCTCTAAGACCAGAAATCTTAACCTCCTTGTTGTCAGGAATAAGGGAGTGGGTGACACACCACACAGTCTAAGGGACAGACAGAGGATCTGTTGTCATAATACTTACTCTTCGATAAATACTCTGCCATGTTTTTAATTGAAAGTGTACATTGTTTAGTTAAATTTTAGAAACTATATTTGGTTCCACTAAGGCTACTTGAATACTCTCATAGCAGGAAAATGCAACACCTAGGGTCACTTTTGTAGATACTCTGAGAGTCTTGAGAGCCACACCTAGTGCCTCAAACTCCTACTCTAATACATATATATATATATATATATATATATATATGGTGGTTTGATTCAGGTGTCCCCCATAAACTTAGGTATTCTGAATGCTAGGTTCCCAGCTGATGGATATTTGGGAATTAATGCCTCCTGGAGGGAGTGTATTGTTGGGGGTGGGCTTATGGGCTTTATAGCCAGTTTCCCCATCCCAGTGTTTGGCACACCCTCCTGTTGCTGTGTACCACCTTATGTTGGCCAGGGGGTGATGTCCACCCTCTGCTCATGCCATAGTTTTCCCCTGCCATCGTGAAGCTTCCCCTCGAGCCTGTAAGCCAAATAAACCTCTTTTTCCCAGAAGCTGCTCTTGGTTAGGTGATTTCTAACAGCAATGCGACCCAGACTGCAACAATATATATCATCAGATTGATTGATACATCTCATAATACCCATCTGGAAAATTAGAAATTTCAATAATTAAATAATCCAGGATGTAAAAATTTATACATTAGAACACAAAAACCACCATAAATCAAGACAATATAAATCCACCAAAAAGTACTAGTGCATCAGAAATGACCACCAGAAAGAATGAGTTAGAGGAAATTCCTGAGAAAGATTTCAAAAGGATGATTATAAATATGTTCAAAGAATTCAAACAAGAAATCAAAGGAAGCAAAGAGGACACGGGATGCCAGTTTAATGAAATAAACATGTCAATACTAGACAAAAGGAAATAGAAATAATAAAGAAAATCCAGTTAGAATTACTAGCAATAAATAATACAATTAATAAAAAAAAAAAAAAAAACTGTAGAAAATATCACCAGTAGAATGGATGAAGGAGAGGACAGAATATCTAAGCTAGAAGACCAGGTGGCAGATCTAATACAGTCCAACAAAGAGAAAGACAAATAGAAAAGTATAAATGGGAATTTCAAGATATTTGAGACACTATGAAAAAATCAAACTTAAGAATTCAGGGTATAATGGAGAAGAATTTTATTGCAAAGGCATAGTAGGTGACTTCAACAAAATCATAGAAGAAAACTTCCCCCAAATTGGGAAAGAGGTGTCAATGAAGATACAGGAGTCATTTAGAACACCAACCAGACAAAACCTGGAAAGAACATCTCCTCTCCATATTATAATCAAACTACCAAACACACAAACCAAAGAAAAAATATTGAAAGCCGTTAGAGAGAAAAATCAAGTTACCTACAAAGGCAAGCCCATCAGGATTGCAACAGACTGCTCAACACAAAATTTAAAAGCCAAAAGGGCTTAGAGTGATGTATTCCAATTTCTGAAACATAACAACTGTCAACCAAGATTACTTTTTCCAGCAAAGCTATCCATTCAAATAGATGGAGAAAAAAGGGTATTCCATGAGAAAACCAGACTAAAGGAGTATTTGAAGACAAACCCATCTATACAGAAAATACATGAAAGAATCCTCCATGCTGAAGAGAAGAAAAAGCACACATATAAGGAATCTTGAAAAAACAAACAATACTCAAATACTAGTTAATGCAAGAGAACAAAGGTAAAACTAGGAAGAACTACAAAGAAATGGCAAACATAAATACATACCTTTCAATAATATCTCTTAATATCAATGGCCTCAATGCACCAACCAAAAGACATAGGTCTGCTGATTGGGTTAAAAAGCAGGATACTACAATTTGTTGCCTTCAAGAAACCCTCCTTTCTATAAAAGATGGACATTATCTTAGTGTGAAAGGTTGGAAAATGGTGTTTCAAGCAAATGGCCCTAGAAAACAAGCTGGGGTTGCTCTCCTAATATCTGAGAAGGTAGACTTCAGTCCAACATTAGTTAATAAAGATAAGGAAGGTCACTTTATATTGATTAAAGGCACACTCCAACAGGAGGACATTACAATCCTAAACATATATGCACCTAACACAGGGGCTCCCAAATTCATCAAACAAACACCATTAGAACTAAGGTCACAGATAACACCAAACACAGTGATAGGGAGTGACTTCAACACCCAACTCTCATCAATTGACAGGTCATTCCGGGAAAAAAATAAATAGAGAGGCATCTGGACTAAGTAAGATCATAGAAGGAATGGACCTAACAGATATATACAGGACATTTCATTCAAAAGCTGCAGAATATACATTCTTTTTAGCAGCACATGGAACATTCTCTAAAATAGACCATATATTAGGACAGAAAGCAAATCTTAACAAATACAGGAAAATTGAAATAATCCCTTGCATTCTATCTGAGCACAATGGAATCAAACTACAAATCAATAGCAAGAAAGGCTATAGAGCATACACAAAATCATGGAAATTAAACATCACACTACTAAATGATGAATGGGTCAATGAAGAAATCAAGAGGGAAATCAAAAAAAATTATAAAGTCAAATGATAGTGAGAATACAACATACCAAAATCTCTGGGACACAATGAAGGCAGTCCTAAGAGCTAAATTTATAGCTTTAAGTGCCTATATTAAGAAATTAGAAAAGTCACAAGTAAAAGACCTAATGCTTCACCTTAATACCTTGGAAAAAGAACAAGGTAAACCAATAATCAGTAGATGGGAAGAAATAATAAAGATTAGGGCAGAAATTAATGAAATACAAACCAAAAAAAAAAAAAATCCATGGAATCAATGAAACAAAGAGTTGGTTCTTTGAAAGGATAAACAAGATTGATAAACCCTTAGCAAATATGACCAAAAGAAAGAGAGAAGAGATACAAATTAATAAAATTAGAGATGAAAAAGGTAACATCACAACAGATTCCAGAGAAATTCAAAAAATCATAGGGACATACTATAAAAGCATATACTCCACAAAGGATGAAAATCTGAAAGAAATGGTTGAGTTCCTTGATGGCTCAGTGCTTAAGGTGCTTGCGTATAAAGCCTAAGGGCAGGGGTTTGATTCTCCAGTGTCTACAACATAAAGCCAGATGCACAGGATAACACACATGCCTGAAGTTCTTTTGCAGTGGGCAGAGGCCCTGGCATGCCCACTCTCTCTCTCTCTCTTTCTCTCTAATAAATGAATCAATAAATAAAATGATAATATAAAAATTAACTATGCTGTTTTGAAAGAATGAAAAAAGTTATAGAATTAACCAATTATGAGAGTATATGCTAAAAGCAACAAGTGGGCTCAGTACCAGAAAGAATGAGTTGAATAGAGAGACAATTGAAGTCAATATGCCATAAGAATAGCATTTGGGGATAAAGAGACAGACAGGGAAGCGAGGAGAGCCCAAGTTGACATGTATATAACTCCTTTCATTTATAGAAGAAGAGAGAATGGGTGGTTGCAATACTGATGAATAGTAAAAAGACATTTTGAGAAAAGATGAAAAGAACAATGAAATGGTCATTAAAAAAAAAAAAGACAGAAAACACCACTGAATGCAAAGGGTGGGGGAGGGGGAGGTGGAACTAGCCATGCGTGGACACAGTATAGTCAATGCCCAGAAGAACCTAACTCACAAAGTATATTCTGTGATGAGAATATTTACTATCTCATAACTATTAGACTTTTATCATGCTGAGGAAAAAAAAAAACTGAAAGCATGGGCAAAACTAAAACTTAGCACACTAATGTTTTAAAATAAGACAAAATATATTTAATATATATTTCTTGTGGAAATCCCTCACTTAATACACTCTCACTGAATATATTTAATGTTGTAATGGACACACTCTAACAGATTCACTATCTTTAAACCTTCATTGAAGAAAATCTATAGGATAAAATTTAGGTAAAGTGAAGATTATCTAAACAAATGCCGTGGAAGAAATAGGAGCAGTGTGCATAAGCAAGACTATTGTCAAAAGCAAAAGTACCTGCAGAATTAAATAATTAATAAACTATAATTTGGTTCCTTTTAAGGGCCTTAGTTATTTGAATTAAATTTATGGTGAAGACAAAACTTAAGCGCTCTCTCTCTCTCTCTCTATATATATATATAGATAGATAGATAGATAGATAGATAGATAGATAGATAGATAGATAGATAGTTTCAAGGATAATCAATAAGCAAGTAGAAATAGAATAAAAAGTTCAAACTAATAAAATTTGGAAAGGGATAAAGCTCATCAAAACATTGGTAACATGATGTTTTCCAAACTATATTTCTTGTTAAAAAGATTTTTATTTATTTCAGAGGAAGAGAGTGTGTATACACATACACCAGGGTCACTTGCAACTACAAATGAACTCCAGACACATGCATCATTTTGTGCATCTGTCTTTATGTTAGTACTGAGGAATTGAAATCTGGCTGGCAAGCTTTGAAAGCAAGTGCTTTTAGTGATTGGGCCATCTCTCTATCTCCTAGTGACTTATGTTTTATATAATAGAAAAAGTGAGGAGAAAAATTATCCTAACCATATAAAAATAATCAAGAAACAATCATATTGCATTTATGTGTATGAAATGTGAATTTATGTGTAATAGATGGGCCACTTAAATGATCAGATTATTATATTGGATAGAATTGCCACCTACAAATTACAAAAAGAAGACATAAAAAAGTTATCCAAAAAAAAATGACGCAGGTTAAAAAAACTACTATGATCTACCAATCTATTAATTATCTTTGTATAAACCATGTCTCTTCTATCTCCATGCATCCATTCATCCATTTAGTCACATAACTAGTGCTAATCACTATCTGCCTCTTTCTCAAATAAATAATTGAAATATTTAAAAAAATTCAAAACAAGGAAACAGGTATGGCTAATTAATAACAGAATTAGGACTGGAGAGCTGGCTTAGTGGTTAAGGCACTTGCCTGTGAAGCCAAAGGACCCATATCAGACCTCTCTCAAGATCCCACATAAGGCAGATGCACAAAGATGATGCAAGCAGTGTTATACATGCACACTAGATGGCACAAGCATCTGGAGTTTAAATGCAGTGACTAAGGCCTTGGCATGCCAATTTTTTCTCTCTCGCTCTTTCTGTCTTGCGAAGAAAAAAGGGGGTCAAACTTTTGCCATGCCTCAGCAAAAAAAAAAAAAAAAAAAGTAATACACATTCAGTGTAGAATCAACAAAAAATAAAGGTAACATATGCACTACAGATGGTCACATATCTGGAATACAACAGTTCTAGAATTTTATGAACCTCACACTACAGCTGCAAAACTGATGAAGGTAAAAAGAAAATTGACAGAACAATGATGCAAAATTGAAAGACCTAACTTTTAAGTGAGTGCTTCAAAAATAATCCTCCCATGATGGGTATATTAAGTAGACTAAAAATCAATAGGGGTATATAGTATTGGAGAAAGCATCAAGGAATCTGAATTAATGGACACAAGGTAAACATAGCATCTGATATTTTAAAAGATGTATATTCCATCACATTAAGAAATTTGAAATGGTATTTCAAAGGGGGAAGTAGGGGGGGAGAGCGAGGGTATTACCATGGGATATTTTTTATAATCATGAAAAATGTTAATAAATATTGAGATAAAAAAAGAAATAGAACTTCCTTTTGTCAAAATCTCTAGAAGGATGAAAATAAGTCCTTGTCTTTCTTCATGTACAAGAATCAAGTCCACATGGATAGGGAACCTTAATATGACACCTGAAATTCTGAAACTTCTAGAGGAAAAGGTAAGGAAACTCTTCAACATATTGGCATAGGTAATGACTTTGTGAATATAACCCCAATTGTTGATGAAATAAAACCACTAATCAACCACTTTTCTCCAGCACAGGACACTGTGGATAGAGCAAAGAGACAACCTACAGAAAGGGAGAAAATCTTTGGCAGCTATACATCTGACAGAGGTTTAATGTCCAGAATATACAAAGAACTCAAAAAAACAAAACAATAAGAAATCAAACAACCCAATTAAAAAATGAGCTATGTAACTAAATAGAGAGTTCTTAAAGAAAGAAATACAGATGGCATATAAATATCTAAAAAATTGTTCTATACACTTAGCCATCAGGAAAATGCAAATTAAAACTGCTTTGAGATTCCATCCTGTCAGAATGGCTATCATCAAGAAAATAAATGATAATAAATGTTGGTGAGGATGAGGAAAAAGGGGGACCCTTCTACTCTGTTGGTAGGAATGTAGCCTGGTACAGTCATTGTGGATATTAGTGTGTAGGTTCTTGAGACAGCAAAATATAGATTTACCATATGACCCAGCTACAGCACTCCTAGGCATATTTCCTAATGACTCTTCACACACCTTAGAGATACTTTCACAACTATGTTTATTGCTGCTCTATTCACAATAGCTAGGAAATGGAAACAGCCTAGCTGTCCCTGAACAGGTAAAAGGTGATAATAAAGATGTGGTACATTTATACAATGGAGTTCTATTTAGCAGTAAAGAAAAAAAAAATGAAATTTGCAGGTTAAATGGATGGCTCTGGAAAGGATTATACTAAGTGAAGTAACCCAGGCCCAGAAAGCCAAACATCACATATTCTTTCTCATATGTGGATCTTAGCTACAAATATTTAGACTTGTTTATGAGCTGGAACCAAAAATTGGTAGGAGAATCCAGTAAGCTAGAAAAAGGGTATAAGGGAGGCAAGAGACGGAAGGACTCTAGGAGATGGTATTGTACATATGTAAGTAGAACAGATTACAGGGAGTAGAATAGTGAGACCAGGGAAAGAGAAGGAATAAGAGAAGGGGGGATGGTAAATCAAAATTCAAGATATTCTGAATAAGACATATGAAAGCCTATTCTTTTGGATAATGATACATCCAGAAACCATAGATTGTCATAAGAAAATTTTCAGTGATAGGCATGGGATACCTTTCAATGAATTGTTGGCCATGGAAGTCCTTGTTGCCTCCAAAACATTACAGGCTATTTCCAAGGCTCTTGGATTCCTATGAATAACAGATGTTAAGACCCTACTGCTGATGACTTCACATGCCTGGGAAGCAAGGTCAATGAAAAATAAAGCTGGGGCTCAATAAACCTTCTCCCTGTAGCCCAGCTAACTGGAAGCTGAAAAAAGCTACACTGCATGCAGCCCTATGGAAGTTAAAAGTCATCAGCAGTGAAAACAGTGGATATTGGAAGCCTCAAGTATGGCCAAACAGGCCAAATGACCAAATGTGTGAAAAGGTGGCATGTCTGCTGTAGAGGAAACCAACTGCCCTTTAATTGGACTGGAGGCCCCCTTGATGGGAGGGAGTACATGCTTAGTACTGAAAACTTAATCAAAAGCCTATGGCAGGGGAAGTCATGAACCTTAGGCATATAAAGCCTGCTTTTGTCTGACTACATGCATTTGTTATGCTCACCAAACTGCCATATAAGCATTATACTTAATGTCCCCATTCATATATTAATGCTACACTCACTTTTGGTTGGAGAATCTTCTCTTTAGAGGTGTTGGTGACCACTGGTATAATTAAAAAGGCAACATAGTGCTGAGAAGTGGCGGAGGACACCCTCCAAGGCTCAGGGTCCATTGTGGAAGAGGTTGCAGAAAGATTATAAGAGCTAAAAGAAGGGTATGACTCCTTAAATACAACTGTCCAGGCAGAAATTGTCCTAGATATCCATGATCTCACTGTTCCTTGCAATACCTTCACAAGACACTCATAATAGGAGAAAAAGATGATGACATCAAAATAAAAGAAAGACTCATGGAAAGAGCATGGGGATATGATGGAGAGTAAAGTTCTGAGGGGAAAATGGGTGGATGGGAGGGAATTATCATGGTTTATTGTCTGTAAGTGTACAAGTCAATGAAAAAATAGTAAAAGAACTAAAGTGTAGTCATATGCTGCGAAAAAATATTCATCTAGTATAAAATTTACAAATGCATTTATAGCTAGTGTGTTTAAAATATTATATTTATCTGCATGAGAAAGAGAGAATAGAGCTAGAGAGATGGCTTAGTGGTTAAGTGCTTGCCTGTGAAGCCTAGGGACCCCAGTTCAAGGCTTGATTCCCCAGGACCCACATTAGCCAGATGCACAAGGGGGTGCATGTGTCTGGAGTTCGTTTGCAGTGGCTGGAGGCCCTGGTGTACCCATTCTCTCTCTCTCTTTCTATCCTATCTGCCTCTTTCTCTCTGTCTGTCACTATTAAATAAATTTAAAAAAATTAAATAAAGAAGAAAGAGAGAATTGCTCACTTGGGCCTCTTGCTGCTGCATATGATGTCCAGATGCATGCACCACTTTGCGTATTTGGCTTTACTGGGTACTGAGGAAACAAAGTCAGGATAGCAGGTTTAGCAAACAAGTGCCTCTACCTATTGAACTGTCTCCTCAGCATAGCTACTGTGATTTTTAAATCTAACAAATCAGTAAGATGTCATTAAATGCATTGGGAAAATATTATTAGAAAAATAGAAGAAATTTACATGAGGAGATATAAAAGCTAATCAGTTCTTGAAGAACTGCTGATTTATTCTGAAATTAAAAACTCTTCCACATTGAGTAACTCAGAAAACATTTGAAGCTTGAGAGTTTTAGCCTTTGGTGGTATTTATAGACTTGCTCAATACTTGTGTGGCTACAATAGTGACATGGTAACTGTGCCAAAGTGCCTGCATCCTCTGGTAAAACACACTAATCCATCCTCCAGCAAGTCAGACCAGGAAGCACTCTATTACTGGAGACATGAGGACTGCATACACAGCTAAAGGACAAATAAACAGTTGGCACTTGCCCATATTATGAAAGGCACAGGTATGGTTTATATAATGAAATTGATAAAGTTCAGGAGTCAAAATGTCATATGGACACGGCAAGAGTTTTCAGAACTAAATGAAAAGTCAAGTTTTGATCATTTATGGAATATTAACTTAGACATATCACAGCACTAATAGTTTAATAACAGCAGGGGAGGAGAGAAGCATTAATGAGTGTTCTCCCTTGTAAGCAGAGGGTTGGAAGGGGCACTGAGTGGTGAAGTCATGTTCCATGTTTTCAGTTGAGCCAACCACTTCATCATTTATGTATTTGTCAGAATGAAATAAATAGCTCTTTCCACTGGGCCACCCAGAGGGTTTACTTGTGCATGTCCTACTGAGAATAGCAAGGGCTTGGAGAATCCAGCAGACCTTGTGCTGCTGGAAGTCAGCCCTATAGTGGTAGAGTTGTGGCTTCAGCGTGCTGATGACTGAGAAAAGAGAAGCGAGCAGACTTAGGAGTCTGGAAGGAGAGAGACAAGGAAGGAGAGAGACATGCAGTGAAGGCTGCCCTGAAAAGCGTGATTACTTCTGGTTCAGGAACATAGGTGACATCAAAGATGACAAGTGGGTAGGGGATTCAGATTGCCTCCCTCTCTATGGACATTTTGTGAGGGTAACATGGGGCCCTAAGGTCTGAAGGTGGCTGTGGCTAGTCACTATGGGGTCAGCCTCCTGGGCGGAAGGTAGATATAAGGTAGAAACACAGAGGTGTGGCAGAGGGCTACCTAGCCCAGTTCCAAATACATAATGAATAAATTCAAAGTAAAGCTTATTTTATCTCTACAAAGGAAAGAAGATAGTTTCAGGGTGAGCATTTGAATATTAAGCAGAGTAGCCAAATGAAGAAAAATCTACAAGGGCTGACAACAGAGGGCCAAGGAGGTTGAAGAGTAAGGAAGGATGTAGGGATAATGTTTTCTGAAGAGTTAATTCTAGTCAGTTGGCTCTGGATTCCCTTGGTCATTCTGACTAAAGGCTCTTAAGGTTTAAGATCTCTTTGTCTTTTAGCAATTTTCATTTCAAACTGCTGTTTTGAACAAATGTTGTTCTTTTAGAGGGACAAATCATTGATTCTAACATTCTTCTTTCAGAACATGTTCTATGCATGCAAACACCAGAAACTAGGTCAATGATCTATTCCTATGTAGCAGTGGATCATCGGAGTTTTGCTGCAAATCACCTGAATAAACCATTTTTATAGAGTCGTTGAATGTACTCACTGTTTCCTGATTTACCAAGAGGTCCATAGAATGTTGGGAGGGTTTCACATAGAATCCATCCTTTTGAGTAAACAATTTTCAATGGCATTTAAAATCTTGATCATTATTTCACATTGGATTAGGGAAAGGGGGAAGAGCACCTCTAGTGTCACTGCATATACTTTAGAACCTTTTTACTGGTAACCGTTGTGGTGGTTTGGTTCAGGTGTCCTCCCTCCCCCATAAACTTAGGTGTTCTGAATGCTAGATTCCCAGCTGATGGAGATTTGGGAATTAATGCCTCCTGGAGGGAGTGTATTATTGGGGGCAGGTTTATGAGTATTTTAGCCAGTTTCCCCAAGCCAGTGTTTGGC
>NC_059113.1:46014102-46066602 GCF_020740685.1 Jaculus jaculus | reverse complement strand
TGGAAGAGAGGCAATTCTCAGACAGTTAGCCCATCTGGTGCTGGAAGGAGCTACATGAACTACTGGGGGGAAATGGCCAACATCTGACTGAACAACTTGAGGTCTAAGCTACTCAAAAGCAAACAATCTGACATGATGCTCACACAAGTGTAATAGTGGCACACAGCCATGGTGGGTAACCAACTGTTCTTGGATTGGCTTATAGATCTGCTCAGTGGAAAGGAGCCCATATGTGGAACTGGGAAACAAACCAGAATCATATCCATATAATGATTTTGTGATCCAATATCAAGTTCCCACTTATCTTGGGTTATGAGAGGATCTAAAACCCATTAATTCTCTCTAAATTAATAATGGTAATCCCATTTAACTTGTGCTGACCTTACTGTCCACTGGAGAATCTGCTTCTCTTTTACAGATGGGAGCAGAACCTAAGAAGATAAATGACCCAGGGCACTTCATCTCGGCCCCAGCTGAAACCAGAGAGGAACTAGGGAAATGAGCAAGAGTGCTGCTTTGTTGGTAAGCCTGATATCAGTACAAGGGTGAAGGAGATAGATACTGAGGACACACAACATGTACCAAAGCAGAGATCAAGAGGCTCCTAAGAGCCCATCACTGAAGTAGTCTGAAATTTCACCCATCATCACTCAGGGCATTTTGTGGAAGTTGGGGCAGAAACAATGTTTGAGCTACAAATTGGGACAATATAAACAGATACATTCTCTCTCTTCCATATTTGTGTACTGCTTCCAATATGCATGACCCACAATCCCCAAGGGGATTACCTGCCTCCCCAACAAGGAGGAACCCTTTGGAAAAGGGGGAGGGTTTAGGGAAAGGATGATACCAACTTGTATTGTTTATATACAAAGTATGTCCAGAACAAAAATATGTTAAAAAACCTATATTCCCCCGATAAACATCATAAATTAATATTAATAATTATTTACACTTTTCGAAAGTTGTCTCAATTATTTATAATATATTTTATTTTACTTTAGATGGTGTGATAATTGTACATATTTATGAAATATAATGTGTGGTATCAATTATGTAAAACTTGTATAATGATCAAGTGAGGACAATTAATACATCCATCACCTTTATTCTTTCTTGATTCTTTATCATGACACTTCAAAATCACTCCCATGTTGAAATATGCATTACATTATCATGTACAACAGTCACCCTCTGTGCAGTATATCATGACAAGTTACTTTTCTGGTCCTACCATGACTTTGTACCCATTTACCACCATCTTTCCATTGTCCAATTATATTATGGTATTTAGTATGCAATTATATATCTTTCTGAAAAGAATGTTTTTAGAGTCCACCTTTGAGTGAGATAACACGGTGTATGCCTCTCGGTCTGTCTTTTTCCTTCAGCATAATTTTCTCAAGACCCATTCATATTGTCAAAAGTGATAGAGTTTCACCATTTTATTTTAAGCTTTCTTCAGCCACTCATGCATTGACAAGCACCTAGGTTGACATAATGTCTTATTTATGATGAAGACTATAGCAGTAAACCAGTAAACATGATTTCTCTAGTCAATATACTGATTTGATGGATTTATGTTCCAGCACATGTGTTTTATCAAAAAGAAAACCAGTGATTCCTATAGTTACTGAAACGTCTTTGTCACATTCATATGCCAATTCTTTCAACTAGAACCTCATTCTTCTTTCCACATGCTGTTATTTACTTTTGTGTTTTTTACTGTGTTCATCATTTGCCACATTCTTGGCATGTACAGCCATTCAGGATTTCTCTCTCTCCCTCTCTCTAGATATACATATGTGTGTGTGTGTGTGTGTGTGTGTGTGTGTGTGTGTGTGTGTGTGTCTGGGTACACGAGAGTCTCCTGACACTGAAAGGCCAGATGCTTGCATCTATTTTATGTGGGTGGCTGAAGAGTTGAGCCTGGGCCGTGAGTTTTTACAAAGAAGCACTTTTAACCATTGAGCCATGTCCCTAGTCCCAGATATAGTGTTTCTTACAGGTGTCATGTTACTGACCTCAAATTTCCCTCATCAACACTTTGTATTTAATTTATTTGATTTACCCAGGTAATGTCAATGGAAGATTTCTAGGCAATCAAGCTATATATCCTCTCATAATATATGTTGAATAAACACCATACAGAATAAATGCAACAGAAAATATTTGAGCAAAATTCCTTCATGTACCATTCGACATTCAGAACCGCACAAGCCTCAGGGAGTTACACCTAGCTGTGCAGCAGAGCAGATAGTATGTATACAATGCATCCTTTGTCTTATTTTATTTTTAAATATTTATTTACTTATCTGGGGGAGTGCATTTCAGGGTCTCTTTCCACTAAAAAAGAACTCCAAATGCATGCACTACTTTGTGCATATGGCTCTGTATGGGTATTGTGGAGCTGAACCCTGCTCATGAGGCTTGGCAGGCTGCCTTTAATAACTGAACACTCTCTCCACCCTCCCTCTTTATCATGACCCTTATTTTTCCACTGTGAAAAAGAAATGAAAGAAGGAATTTAAATGGAGGATTTTTCATGGCTCAACACAAAGCTCCAGAAGTTTGCTTGATTTTCAAAGCCCATAACAAGACAGAAACAGTATATTGGAAGGCCAATGTGGGGTGTGGGTAAATTGATCACCTTGTAGCAGCCAGGAAATAGAGGAAACAGACAGGAAGAGGTCAAAGCCAAGAGATAACACTTCATGGCAATGGCTCTAGCAGCGCTCGTATTCCAAATAGGGCTCCACTTTCCACAGATTGACCAAAATTTCTACTTAAATTTTGAATCCATCTATGGACTAAGCCATAGACTGTGAGTCTTCACTTTCTCATGGTCTCAGTGAATGCCTTCACAGACACACCCAGAGATGTGTATCATTAACTTATGTAGTTCTCAAGTCAATCAAACTGAGGATCAATATTAACTACCAGAGGCAGAGAAAGTTTTCTTGATTATTGGTCATTTACCCAGTTTGGACAGGATATGGTAAGCATTCACACACCACTTGGCAGTCTACTATAGAAGTGTGGCTGCTGTGAATAGGCAAAACTTAGTTAATAGTGTGTTCTCAGCTCAGGATGAAAATTATTTACACATGGAGTCACAGTTCACTGAGATTTCAGTGAAGGGGGAAAGGCACACCTCACACATGATTTAGCACAGTAATTGACAAAGCTAGTCCACCTGGGAGAACTGCTACTCAAAGCAGGCTTATTTTCTGACAGTTATTCAGTCTGCCTGAAAAAGTAATAACTGAATACTTACATACACTTGTCATGACACAGCAATATTGTAAATGTTTTCTATGGGCTGGCCATGTGGCCATGTTTGCAGCGAATGCTCCAATGTGTAGAATTTCCCAAGGTTTCTCAGTTTTCAACGAAGAATGTTATTTATAGCTGCAGAAGAGGAAGTTGCAATAGCTTTGATGCTGCCAGCTTCAGAGGTGGGCAATTAAAAGGCAAAAAGCTCAAAAATAACTCTACCACCCAGTCAGACTCCACAGCCACATTTATCTAGCACCCCTGAAAGCATGACATTCCATTTAGACTAAAATCCTGTTTCTGTCTTAAATTTTCATTGCTTATTCTGGAAGCTTGCTTTTGTGTGTGTGTGTGTGTGTGTGTGTGTGTGTGTGTGTGTGTGCATATAAAAAGCAACATGAAAATCACAGCCAATACTATCCTCACTTTGTAACTAGAATTTCAAGTTATGTTGTGCTATTTTTTTAAGAGACAAGAATGAGAGACAGAGAGAGAGGGTATACCAGGGCCACTGCAATATATATATATATATTTAGGTGGATGAAATGTATATTTATTATTTGTCAAGGGGGAGGAAAACCCCTGGGAAAGAAATTGAGAGAAAGAACTCATGTTCCAGACATACCTCAGGGCAATACTAAGGAAGGAAAGGGAATCCTTGGAAAATGAGAGTCTAAAAATGAATTCCCATTAATCACCTATCCAATATAGGTAATCAAAGATATCTACTCTTGTGCAGGAAAATTTCACCAGACTATTGGACTAAGAAATGAAACCGATGAAAGATTGGGTACAGCAATCTCTCCCCAACAGTCTCTCTCATGTGGCATTAGCTATATTACAAGGAGGTTTTTGGTAAGTCTCTAACTTGGAAATGTAAAGATCATAAAGCTTCATTATGGCCATGGACCTTCTTGTGCTACACTTTTATTTGGTTTTACTGAATAAGCAGTTGAGCATTAATAATGCAAAAGCTTCTGCCACATGTTTAAGAGTAATGACTACCAAATATGTAAGTTCTTGTCACAATAGAATCCTTACAGAGCTCTCTATTGTCAGGATTTGTTGATGACTCTAAAATCATATCAAAGTATGCTTCTGGGATGGTCCTGTGAGGAGATAACATTACTGTAGCACAGGAATACATGTCGTCAACACTAACAGAACATAGCTACCTCTATGAAAGAGACTGTGTATGAACTACACACTCTGCTAACACATTTTCCCAGGACATGCTATGGCACACTGTGCTTGCTTCCCACTCTTTTGGGGGTTACTCCTTGTGGACATTACCTTTACAAGTGTTTAATGTATAGATATAGATTATATTGTGATGTGTGTGAATTTTCTATTAAAATGATGATTTAGGTTCCTTAGAATGAATTTAGGCATCAAGTAATACATGCATTTTAAACATGTCTGGTCTCACCCTGTATATATGATTATGCATAATTTCTTTCAGAGGAAATAACTTAATTGTGCTTTCTTAGCTCCAACTAAGTAAAAGAACAGACCCACACTCTATAGTGTGCATGATAAACAATGAATAAGAATAAAGAATAAAGAATAAAGAATAAATGGCTCCCACATGTGTATATCTGCTTTCTTCCACTGTTGGTGGAGTGCAGTATTAGGAACTTGACCATGAAAAGTTTGAATGAACTTGCTTTTGGAGTAAGTAATAAAGTAAAATGGAACTGGGTTCCCAAGAACAGAGAAAGAAAAAAATTTAAAGATGAATTAAGAACAAAATCTAGGATGGAGAGATGTGCCAGTAGTTAAAGGCCCACTGTGGTTTATATCCTCAGCACCCATGTAAATCTGGACACAAAAGTGGTGTGTATGTTAGTAAATATGGTTAACCTACAGTAATGGTAGTTGGACTCAGGACAATCCTGAAGTTTACAGACCTTCCCAATGGCAAAGAACATGAAAGTCCCTACCTCAAAAATAAGGTGTAAATAAATATTTTCTAAAATGGGCTGGAGAAGCAGCTCTGCAGCTAACATGCTTACCTATAAAGCCTAATGATTGTATTTTGATTCCCTAGTACTTATCCAAAACCAAATGTGCAAAGTGATGCATACATGCATTGTTCATTCACAATGGCTGAAGGCTCTGGCACATCTATTCTTTCTCACTGTGTTACTCTTCTCTCTCTCTCTCTCTCTCTCTCTGCTTGCAAATAAATAGTGAATATTTTAAAAATGAGATGGAAGAAGAGCACTGACACTCTCAGGATGACCTTTGACTTGCACATGTTCTCAGTGACATAAGCACACATAAACACACACACATACATACAACAGCAACAACAACAAAATCTATCTGTATCCTTAAGTATCACTAATGATCCTTGGTCAAAATGCCTATGAGGTCTTTTCTATTTAAAAGGTATAACATTAAAATAGCAAATATTTTATTTGGGGTACTGTAAAATATATGTATTTAATACATGCTCACACATATTAAAGAGACTTTATCTTAGTAGAAAAATATACATCACCCAGTTTCAATATATCAGAAAGTTGTAACTATCCTCAAGAAACACATTTTAAAAAGCAATAGTAATAGAGGACGGACTATACAAATACTCATGTGTACACATATATACACGCACATGCATACAGATACTCACCCAAGCATACAGATACATATATACACAAAGTCACATATACTCATCCAAATTTAATCCCAGCAATTAGTTTATCAATACTACGTGCAAACACCTGCTCACATCACAGAGACTTTTAGTGCCCTCACAGTCCTTGGGTGCTTTGAATAAATAATAAATTATAATAAATGAGAAGAGGAATTTAGTCACTGTTTGATTTTTCTGTGACCACACTTTTTCATAAATTAGAAATGGTTGTCTTCTGGAGAATTATAAGTTATAATTGAGAGACAATACTGAAAAAAGCAATATATTCAGCCACTGAATTCAATTCTATAAATTCTTGGTATGGTTCTGAAAATACCAATTAGCATTTCATTCTTTTTATTTATTTTTATTAGGTATTGACATACTTACTGTGGTGGTTTGAATAGATGGCCCCTGATATATTCAGGTTTTTATTTGTTTGTAGTTTGCATCTGCAGCCACCTGGCTGGAGGCAGTGTCACAGGGTGGATCTTAAGGTGTGGTGGTGGGTTTCAGATTTCAATCTAAAGATATGCAAAATGTGCCTAGCTGAAGTTACTGAAGTGTATTGTGGCAGTTGGCTTTTAGGCTTGTGCTTCTTTCTCTCCGTTTGGACCTATGAAGGCAGGCCAGCTTCTTCTACCATTTATGGAACTTCCCCCAGATCTGTAAGCTTCAATAAATATCCCTTCCTCCATAACTATGCCTGGTCTGGAAATGTATCTCAGCGAACCTGAAGCTGTCTGCTACACTTACTATGTAAACAACACATATTGATACCATTCTTTCCCTCATATCTGCCCCTTTTTCTAAAGAGGCTATCCTCATTGGGGATGCAGGTCAAACTCATGGGGATTGTGGCTCATGAATTGTGGGGGCAGAAGTCAGATATAGGGAGAGGCATTGTCTTTGTCCATAATGTCCCAACTTGTGACTCTAACAATCTTTCCTCTCCCTCTTCCACAAAATTCCATGAGCCATGTTGGGTGTATTTTAGGTCTACTTCAGTGATGTGCTCTTAGGAGCCTCTGAATCTCCACTTTGGTATTTGATGGGTGTCTTTAGTGTCTATCTCTTTCACCCTTGTGCTGATATCAGGTTCACTGAGAAAGCAGCACTATTCCTTATTTCACCTTCCAGTGAATTGTTGGCTAAGGAGGTCCCTGATGTCCCCAAAATGTAACAGACCATTGCCAAGGTTCTTGTTTTCCAATAGGAATAGATGGTAAGACCCTATTGCTGAAGACTGTACATACTTGGGCTGCAAGATCACTGAGAAATCCTGCTGGAGCTGAGTCCCCCCTGTAGACCAGCTAACAGAAAGCTGGAAAAAAACTTTGCTGCATGCAGTCCAATGGGAGAGAGAGAAATCACCAATGGAGATACTTAATAGTGGATACTGAAAGCCTTAGATTTGACCAGCCAGCCCAAATGAGCCAATGGGTACAATAGTGGCATGTCTGTTATTGTGGAAACCAGTCACTTTATAATTGGACTGGAGGCCCACTCCATGGGAGAGAGTACATGCCTGATACTGAAAACCTACAACAGGGGTAGCTGTGAGCACTAGGGGTATAATGTGTGCTGGTGTCTGGCTAAATTTATACTATGCTCACCAAACTGCCTGGTAAGCACACCTCTTAATGTTCATACCCATATATTAATGCAGCTCTCACTTTTTGTTAGAGAACATTCTTTTTTTGATGGCTGTGACCTTGGGATAACTCAGAAGGCACCATAGTGCTAGGAAGAGATGACAGAGGAGTGCTCAGCACTGAAACATCACACCTTCCACGGCTCAGGTTCCATTGCAGAAGAGGTGGTGGAAAGAATGTAAGAGTCAAAGGAAGTATAGTACTCCTTACAATGCACTCCTCCAGACACAAAATGGCCTGGATATCCATTACCTCGCAGTGTCTGACACTACCTACACAAGACTATCATAATAGGAGGAAAAGCAGATGATATCAAAGCAAAAAAGAGATTTATTGAGAGGGGTAAGGGATATGATAGAGAGTGGAGTTTCAAAGAGGAAAGTAGAGGGGAGGGAAGGAATTGCCATGGGTTATTGTCTATAATCATGGAAGTTGCCAATAAAAAATTAAAAAATAATATAATAAAATAAAGTTTGAGCTCCCAGACTGCAATGCCAAGAGAGATACTAAAACAGCCCAGTTTATATGTAAGCAAGGGAATGAAGTAAATGGTTTCATAGTATTTTCAATTTAGATTTCACCTTTTTACATCTGCATGGGAGTGCCAAAAAGGATTTCCCTTTTTGGCTTCTTATTGGTATACCTCTTGGATAATTCACTGGCAGGTTCTGATTCTGTGGACAGGATTTTGAATGCATGTAAGAGCCATTTGTCCCCTGTAAATGCTCACTAGCATTGGCAAGGTCAGCATTTACAACTTAATTTCATTTGTTGGAAGCATGAAGTATAGCTCTGTGTGGGTCTTGTGCATTTTAAATTGGTATGAGAACAAATACATGCGTTTGGCATGGTTTCAGTGATGGTTTTAGTTATATTTTGACACACACACATGCACATACACACATAAAATCTCACTCTGTATGTTTGATTATGTCAAATTTCACTCAGAGATACAATTTAATTATATGTATTCATATATATTTATGCATATATACATATTTCTTCCTCTTTTTCTCTCCTCCCCTTTTGTTGTAAACTACAATTGAAATATCCAAATTCTTTACCTAGCATTTACTTATAATAATAATGCTTTGATATTTTATGAAGCAATAATACACCCCCCTAGTGAATTACCTACAGGGTTGATGGGTGATTTTTACTACTAGGATGCCAAATTATTATCCTATAAAACAGTACAACAGGACTGATACTGGCAATATATAGTGTTCTTGGAATCCACTTTAACCTGAGTGTTTGAAAATAAGTTACAAGTAGAAGTGATTACATATCCACAAAGAACTATAGGAAAATATTAAAATAACTTTGTCCTAAAAAACAGCAGGCATCTAAAAAACTCAATATTAAAAATAGAATAGTGAATATTTTCATTTCTAATCTTTCCGAGTTTCTTAAGAATCTACAGCATTAAGCATAGGCAGCCTCCAGTTTCTTAGAACTGCAGAGCTCTTGCAGAAAACGAGGTTGGACCAGCGGATTCCAGTTCCATTGGTTGCCATCTATCCATATTCTGTGACAATGACACACATGTGTTCTCCATGCTGTGAGGCATTCAGTCCATCCGCAGAGGGAGCAAACATACTGCAAGTCCTTTCTCTGTCCAATGTCTCTCATCAGTTTCAGCCTGATTCCTTAACAGACCTTTCCAACCATCAGGGTTCTCTGCACCACTTTGGATGAAGAAAACTTGTCAGTTAGTTAGTTAGCTAGTTAATTGGTTAGTTAGGTAGTTAGTTTAAATCCAGGAGTGTTCAATGTTCTGGCTGCTGTGGACCATATTTGATGAAGTTTGTCTTGGGCCAAACATTAAATCCAGGGGTGTCGAGCCCCCATATACAGCTTGAAAGAGCAAACAAGTTTATTTCACATGGAAAAGAAGAAGGAAGTGAAGAATTGGGATAGGCATGGATTACTGGAAAATATTAGCACATTGTTCTGTGATGCTCTCAAGTATAACCCTTGATTGAATCCTGGCAAGGAACTCTGCTGATGATGGGAACACACCTGTGCACTCTTCACACCATTAGAAAATTAAAACGTAATGTTGGTAGCTCCTTATGGTTGGGCAACATCCACTAGCAGCTGACATAGCTTGGCCATGAGATCATCTGGATCCATGCACAGGAAGCAGAAGTGGACAATTCCCAATGCTGAGCTGAGGTATCTGAAGCATAAAGTTCCTCCCACCCTGCTGACACATCTGATGTCACAATAAGAAGAGCAGATGCTTATACTTATTGCCTTCTATGCCAAATTTCATTGCCAGACTCCTGGAGGCCATAAGAACACTGACTATTAAAATATCAGTCTTTTTAAAAACAGGAAAATAATATTCAGACAGAAATCAATAATCCCAATCTTCCTGATTTCTATTTTTCAATTGCTTTACATTTTGATGTAAATACTTTGAACATACTTTGAGACTATTTACACACAGCAAAAAATAAAAATAAAAACAATGTTAAGTGGAATTTGTTAGGATGCTCTGGTAATATTGGTGTATATTCATCTTTGTGGTGTTTTAAGACACTGAACTCCACATCCATATCACATGTGGTAATAGCTGCCACGGTATTATTAATGAGTATTCCAGTACTCATAATTCTGAGGCAGGGGAACTATCAAATCATATATGGGGACATATAAAATACTATGCATTTCAGTTTCTCTTTGTGTTGGAGAATGTGAATGTAATTTTTGGAAACAGTCAAGTATTTCTTGAAAGCTTTATGTCACTATAAAGACAGAGGCCGTGTGGATTCCAGGGTCCTCTCTTCTGACAGCAGCAGAAACACACAGAATTTCTTCCATTAGTCATTTCTAAAAGCACAGACTGACCAAGCAAAATCATACTTGTTGGTCCATTTGTCTTTACAGGTTATTCTCATTCTTTTTCTTCTTTCTTTCTTCCTTTTATTCCTTTCTTCCTTCCTTCCTTCCTTCCTTCCTCCCATTCTTCCTTTCTCTCTCTCTTTCTTTCTTCTTCCAAAAGGGGAGAGAAAGAGAGAGAGAGAGAGAGAGAGAGAGAGAGAGAGAGAGAGAGAGAGAGAGGGAGAGAGAGAGAAGCAGAGACAGAGAGGGAGAGAGGGAGGGAGAGGGATAGGCAGAGGGAGATAATGGTCATGTAAGGGTCTCCTTCAAATGAAAAGGAAGTCTAGATGCATTAAGCACTTTGGGCATCCAGCTTTAATGTCAGTACTAGAAAACTTATACCTGGCTCGCAAGGCTTTGCAAGCAAGCAATTTTTATTCCAGCCCTCCTTTTTCCTTCTTAAGTAATTGGCCTTCGTGGCAATGTGGTTTTCATCTGTGTCAGCCAGTTGTAGACATGTTACCTCATCTTTAATTACTACAGGCCCTAATATAAAAGTGTAAAGCATAGCTAACCTATATTATAAAGTCAATCATATGGATAAAATTATGTTTATACATAGCATTCTAATTCAAAATCCCACCATGTGCTAAGTTTCCGGGTACCATGATATTATTCAAAACTGTCCTGTTAATCCATTTATTCACTTTACATTCATTCATTCACTCATTCAATTCTTTGGTGAGTTAGTGAGTCAGGTAACCATTATGGGTTATATTTTGTAGCAAATATGACTTTGAATGATAACTGGGTTGGACATCTACTTTTACTGCTGCATATTTTTCCTAACCTTAGGCAATATATTTTATATTCCTAGGTACCATTCAGTATTCATTTTATAATATGGCTAGTTGTATATATTGTATCCTATCAAAATATTCTATATAACATGTCTTTGATATAATAAGTCTTCTTTTACTCTAGTTTGACTTTTTGAGTATATTCATGTTTAACTGTCTTATACATATTAGTTGATTTCCATTAACAAAAATCATAGTCCTTGTCATTTCCTATAGATTTGCTTCAAAGTGGAAAGCTTCCACCATCCAGAAGCACAGTGTCCAAGTGCTGCATGTGTGTTCATAACCAAACCCTCTTTCTTCATCCCTGTGGTATTTCAGTAAGGGTCCAAAGTAGTGTGAACTGACAAATATTTAGAACTGTAGCTTTTCATGACACATGGAGGAGGAAGAATATGTGTGTTTTGCTCTAGAATTAAAAAATGACACCAAGAACAGATAACATTTACCCAAAGTCTATAATGTCATTAATAACCTTATACTTCTCTGTCACATTTTGCACCTTAGGCATGTCCTACCTTAATTTGTCTTACCCCTTTTAGTGATATCATCAGTGACTTATTTTTGTCTTTGTCTTCATTGTTAAAGGTATTTAAGAATATTAAACATTATAGTCTAGCTTTTTCTAAGGTAAGACTCATCCCCCACTAAAGTCCTAAATGATTTGGAAAAGACATAGGGGAGAAACACTTCCCCTAAGTTAATGCTAAATATTTCCCCCAGAAACATCACAAAACAAATAGCATTAATTAGCAATTACATGTGTATGCACATATTTCTATACACATGCATTTACATGTATACTTGTTCAGAATGTTACTAATTAGCTACTTGACTGAAGGCCCACATAAGGGACAGGATATGAATTCACAACACCAACTTGACTATGTTGATTATGTACAATTTTAATCAATTTGATGCAAACTTTTGTTTGTATCATTAATAAAATGCAATTTAACCACAGATATTAGAGGAACAAGGGGATTATTTGGTGGAAGTACTTATGCCTGGTTCATTTAAAGAATAAAAATAGCATTTTATTGACAATCTTAGGAGATGACGATTTCATGAACATAAAAGAAGCAAAGAGGGCTTAGCCATTAAGGCACTTGCCTACAAAGCCTAAGGACCCAGTTTCAATGCCCCAGGACCTGTGTAAGTCAGATGTACAAGGTAGAAGATGAGTTTGGGGTTCGTTTGCAGTGGCTAGAGGCCTCAGCATGCCCATTATTCCTCTCTCTCTCAAAATCAATAACGAAGTAAATACATAAATAAATAAAAGGTGCAAAGACACTCTAGGGCCTCAGCATGCTCAGTACATGTGCTCTGTGAATGGCTTATGATTATGTAGAGGTGTGTATGTCACATGTACTTTCAAGGAAATATGATGTTTATTATTTAATAAACTATACATGTTCATATTGATGGTTACTTAGTGGGACCACAATGTGGCCACCACCCATGTGTGAGTTAAATTTTATCAGAACATGATTATACAGCATGAATTTCTCCCTATCCACTTCCCAAGAAGTCACCATGTTGGTTTACTGCTGCAGATCAATTTTGAAGGATTTTTTTTTGTTTTTTAAATGTTGTACTTCATTATGATATTTTCATTTCATAGGAGATATTAACAACCATAAGAAAATATGAAGTGAATGTTGGGGCTCCTACTTTAATAAAACCAACCCCAATGAAGATCAAAGATAAAAATGTGCTTTCTAATATTTTCCTTTGCAAAGTATAACTCTATCCTATCAATACACTATTGTTACAGCTATTAGATAAACACAGTGTAGTTCCCCCCCCCCCCCAGGATAATGAAGAACTTTTGGGCTCCTGACTGTCACTGAATCTTCTATGACATTTATCCAAACTTATATGTCAGCATTCACACATTTCTCCTAGAAGTCCTTAAGTGGAGCTGCTTTTCTTAACTGTGGATATGTTCAAAAGAAGCAGTTTCTGTCAACATGTTCATATGAAGTTTCACCAATTTGAATGCCAGCTGGTGTCCCCACAGTTCCCTATCACTAGTCATGATTAAAAAAATAAAATGAAAAACAAAACAAAACAGAAAACTCCTGTTCCTAAAAGATGGAGATACAGCTCAGTGGATAAAGTGCTTTCCACACAAGCATGAGTACCATAGTTCAAATCCCTATACCCCATAAAAAATCCACTGCTGTAGCAGCAATTTGTTATCCCTGAACACCTACAGTGGGAAGATAGGCAGAGACAAGATACTTCACAAAATACATAAGAAGCTTGTAGGCCAGCTAGTCTAGCAACTGGAACAGTGACCAACAGGAGATCCTACTTCAAATATAGTGGATAATAAGGTTTAACATCCAAAAGTTGTCCTCTGACATCCACGAGCAAGCCATGACATGTATGTGCAACATACACACATGAAAACTCATATACATAAATACACAGCAATCCCCCCCACCAAAAAAAAAAGCCAAAAAATTCTCATGGTCCTGTAAGTTCATAGTGACATACAATTTTGATTTCGATTTCATTTCACCAATCAGTGATGCTTTTAAAACCTCTTTACATGTCTCAGTGACATTGGGCTCTTTGGGTGTGTTCGTGCAAGTATCAGTACTATAATTTCTCCTCACCTGTGTTCTGGAAGTGCTTGGATAAGTGTCTTATGTCCTTAAATATCTGTGATAACTTACCAATAAAGTTATACAGCCTATAGAGTGATTCAATGACCCATTCCATTTAACCCATTGTGGACTATTTACTTTCTGTCTATTTACTTTTTTTTTTCTATGAGTATCTCTAAAACTAAACATAAATAACTTTTCACATAGCTATTTGTCATCTATTTTCTCCTGAAAGATTATATGACACTGAATATTCTATATTTTCACTGGGATATTCTGCACACACACACACACACACACACACACACACATATATAACATTTTTACAGAAATTATGTTTTCTTATAGTATTCGTTTTCAATTCTATTTATATTCCACTGACATATTCTTATACCTCTTATTTACCTCATTCTATTCACTTTGACCTTAATTTTTAATTAATTTATGTTTTATTAACATCTATCATGGTTGTAAGCAATATCCTATGGTAATTTTTAATATGGATAAATGTTAAGCCATGGGCTCAAATCCTCTGTGAGGAGTATATACCTTCTTTAAGCCCAGCTTTATCTACATGTGTCCTCAGTAACATTGGACCATTATCATGTGAATTTAAAGATTATTAATGTTGACTTTTATTCTATTAAATACTATTTATATAGAGGCATATAGATTAATTTTAAGCATGTAATTACACACAAGTTATATTTTCTTATAGATTTTTAGTTTATTTGCACAGCTGTCTTGCAGCATACTCTTATTTTACATCAATCCTTTGATATTTCTGAAACATGATTTATTGTTCAGTACATGTTTATTTTGGAAATTATTTCATAGTTATTTCAAAATAGAGTTTATTGAACCTGTTTTGGGTACAATGTTGTTTATAAGTCAAAATATCAAGGTTATGATTAATTTAACGTTTTTGTTATTAGTTTTCTATTCTGCAAGTACAGGCAGTTTGGTACCATTATTAGGCTCATCCGTGACCTACCCCTCCCCATTGGCACCTCCTTGTTGAGGTTCTGAATTTTGGAGATAGCCCACAGTTATTGGTACGATAAATGTCTCTGTATCATGACCCAACATGTGGCTCTGACATTCTTTCCACCCCCTCTTCTGCAAAATTTCCCTGAGCCATGTTGGGTTCATGTATGGTCTGCTTCAGCGATGAGGTGTTGGGGGCCTCTGGGGAACTGGCTCTCTGATTTGGTAGGCATTGATTTTTGTCTGTGTTGGTCTCCTTCCCCCTGTGCTGGTATCCAATTCATCAGGAAAACAGCACCCTTGTTTGTTTCACCAATTTTCCTTAGTTTCAGCCAGGGCCCTTTTGAGGAATGTTGAGGTGGCTGTCTCCTTAGGATCTGCATCTATCTGCAAAAGAGAAGCAGATTCTCCAACAGAGAGTAAATTAGCACCAGGACAAATGAGATAGTCCTTACTCTTTTTATAGAGAGTTTAATAGGTGTAGGCCCTCTTGTAGCCCATGACTGATGGTGGCTTGTTATTGGAGAGGGGTCTTATGTTTGGATATGGTTCTGACTTGTTTCCCAGCTCCAGCTATGGGTCCCATACCACTGAGGGGATCAGTTAGCCAAACCAAGAGCAGTTGGTTCCCCACCATGGCTGTGTGCCACTATTGAACTTGTGTGGGCATCACACCAGGTTATTTGCTGCTAAGTAGGTTGGACCATGAGTTGCTTGGACATATATTGGTCATTTCCCCCAGTCGCCCATGTAGCACCTTCTGGCACTAGACATGCTGACTGTCTGGGGACTGACTCTTACCTGGCTTCCAGCCATGCTGTTCCATTTTATGTGTCAGCTGAATATGGTGTCTTTGGCAACAGGATCTTACCATTAACCTTTGGTGGGTCATCAAGTACTCTTATAGAAATCTGTCATTCTTTTAGAAAACCTTGTAGGTTTCTCTGATCAAAAGCTCATTGGGGGGGTGATAGCCCCATGCTAGTACTTGGAGTTACAGGTCAGTGTCCCCTAAGAAAATAAGGGAAAAAAGGTAACTAATATATAGGAGTTAGAGAGGAGAGAGAGAGAGGGAGGGAGAGAGAAGGGGAGGGAGGGAAGAAGTAGAGGATTTAGGTTAGACCTGATATGTGAGGCCTTCTTCCTTTCCATATAGAATTTGAGATCAGTTTTTCTGTCTCTGTGAAGAACACTGTAGGGATTTTAATTGGAATTGCATTAAATCTATATATTGCCTTTGGGAGAATTATCATCTTCACAATGTTAATTCTGCCTATCCAGAAGCATGAGAAGTCTTTCCATTTTCTCAAGTCCTCCTCAATTTCTTTTTTGAGTTTTTTTTTTTTTTTAAATGTTTTCATTGTATAGATCTTTCACTTCCTTGGTTAACATTATTCCAAGATATTTTTGTTGTTGTTGTTGTTGTTGCTATTGAAAATGGGACTATGTCCCTTATTTCTTTCTCTGTATCTTTGTCATTTGCATATAGAAATGCTACTATTTTTTGTGAATTGATTTTGTATCCTGCTACTTTGCTATAGGAGTTAATCATCTTCAGGAGTTTGGGGATGGAGTCTCTAGGGTCTCTTACATATACAATCATGTCATCAGCAAATAGAGCTAACTTAACTTCTTCCTTTCAAAATTGTATCCATTTTATTTCCTTCTCCTGTCTTATTGCTTGAGCTAGGACTTCCAGTACTATATTGAAAAGCAGATGTGAGAGAGGACAACCCTGTATTTTACCTGATCTTAATGGAAATTCCTCTAGTTTCTCTCCATTAAGTATTATTTGGGCCTTTGGACCTTTATATTTTGTCTTTATTATGTTAAGATATGTACCAACTATGCCAATTCTCTCCAATGTTTTGATCATGAAGTGACGTTGTATCTTGTCAAAGGCCTTTTCTGCATCTATTGAAATGATCATGTGGTTTTAATGTTTACCCTTGTTTATGTGGTGTATTACATTGACAGATTTCCATATGTTGAACCACCCTTGTGTTCCTGGGACGAAGCCCAACTGGTCAAGGTGGATGATGCTTTTGATGTGTTGTTTGATTTGGTTTGCGAGGATTTTGTTCAGGATATTTGCATCTAAGTTCATTAGGGATATAAGACAATAGTTTTCTTTTCTTGTGGCATCTCTGCCTGGTTTTGGAATTAGGGTGATACTAGCTTCATAAAAGGAGTTGGGTAGCTTTCCCTGTTCTTCAATTGTGTGGCACAGTTTAGAGAAGATTGATTTGAGTTCTTCCATGAAGGTTTGATAGAATTCAGCTGAGAAGCCATCTGGCCCTGGACTCTTCTTTTGGGGGAGTTTTTTTTTTTTTAATTACTTTTTCAATCTCCATGAGTGTGATGGGTTCATTGAGGTGAATAATCTGCTCTGAGTTTAGCTTTGATACATGGTATGTGTCCAGGAATTTATCCATGTCCTCCACATTATCCAGTATTGTGGAGTAGAGGTTTTTGAAATAAGTCCTAATGATTCTCCCAATTTCACTTATGTCTGTTGTGATCTCTCCTTTTTCATTTTGAATTTTGTTAATTTGAAGCCTCCTATTTTTGCTTGATCAAATTGGCCAGGGGTTTATCAATCTTGTTTATTTTTTCAAAGAATTAGCTCTTTGTTTTCTCAATTGTTTCCTTGGTTTCCAATTCATTAATTTCTGCTCTGATTTTAATTATTTCCTTCCTTCTGGAGCTCTTTGGGTTGGATTTTTCTTGTTTCTCCAGTGCCTTTAGGTGGATGGTTAGGTTATTTATTTGGGATCCTTCTATCTTTTTTATGAAGGCATTGAGTGCTATGAATTCTCCCCTGAGGACTGCGTTCCTAGTGTCCCATAAGTTTTGGTATAGTGTATTCTCATTGTCATTCAATTCCAGGAATTTTGCAATTTCCTTTTTTAATTCATCCACTATCCATTTATTGTTTAAAAGTGTGCTATTCAGTTTCCAGGTGCTGTTGGGATTCTTGGTGGGTCTTTTGTTGTTGATTTCTAGCAATAAAGCATTGTGATCTGATATCTTGCAGGGAATTATGTCAATTTTCCTAAATATGTGGAGGCAGTCTTTGTGACCCACTATATGGTCTATTTTAGAAAATGTTCCATGGGCTGCTGAGAAGAATGTGTAGTCTGTAGATTTGGGATGGAAAGTTCTGTAGATGTCCATTAGGTCTAAGTGCTCTATGGCTTTGTTGAGCTCTTACTTGCCGGTTGAGTTTCTGTTTGGATGATCTGTCTATTACTGATAATGGCGTATTGAAGTCCCCAGCTATGATGGTGTTGGTGGTTATTTCTGTTTTATTGTCAAGTAGGTTTTGTTTTATGAACTGTGGTGTCCCTGTGATTGGTGCATACAAATTTATGATTATAATGTCCTCTTGATGGATTGTTCCCTTGATAAGAAGGAAATAGCCTTCTTTGTCTTTTTTGATTATATTTGGTTTGAAGTCTATTTTATCTGACATGAATATAGCTACACCTGCTTGTTTCTTATTCCCATTTGTTTAGAATATTGTCCTCTACCCCTTTACCCTGAGGAGGTGTCTGTCTTTAGTGGTGAGGTGGGTTTCTTGAAGGCAACAGATTGAGGGGTCTAATTTTTTGATCCAACCTGTTAGCTTGTGTCTCTTGATGGGTGAATTAAGGACATTAATATTTTGGGTAATGACTGTGAGATTTGATTTGATCCCTGCGATATTGTGGTGGTAGATGTGTGTTGGTGTTTTCATGGGATTTGAAGTTTTGTGCCTACTCTGGGTTTGGTTGTTGTGTTCTGCTTCTTGTTGGCTTTTGATTTTGGTTATTTGTTTCTTTGTGGAAAATATCCTGAAATACTCTCTCTAGGTTTGGTTTTGTGTTCATATAATTATAAAGCTGAGTTTTGTCATGGAAAGTTTTTCTTTCACCATCTATTATGAGGGATACTTTTGCCGGGTAGAGTAGTTTGGGCTGGAATCTATAGGTTCTTAGACTTTGGAGAGTTTCACTCCAGGCCCTTCTAGCTTTCAGGGTTTCCATTGAGAAGTATGAAATAATTCTGATGGGGTTACCTTTGAAAGTGGTGCATTGGTTTTCCCTAGCCTCTTTTAGGATTTTCTCTTTGGTGTCAATGTTTAGAGTCTTAATGAAAATAGGTCTTGGAGAGTTTTGCCTTTTGTCCAGTCTGTTTGGAGTTCTGTTGGCTTCTTGTATCTTGATGGGCCTTTCTTTTAAGAGACTGGGGAAGTTTTCTTCAATTATTCTGTTAAATAAGTTATCCATGCCTTTGGTCTGAAATTCTCCTTCTGGTATTCCTATGATTCTGATATTAGGACATTTAAGTGTATCTCACGATTCCCTCATGTCCTGTTCATAGGAACTTTTGAACTTAGTGAAGTTTTTGAACTCGCAAACTGTTTCTTCCATCTTGTCTTCCAGATCAGAGTTTCTATCCTCCACTTCACTGACTCTGTTCTTGAGGATCTCTAGAAAGTTTTGGGCTTGTTCAATTAAGTTTGCATTTTCTAATACTTTTATATGTATCATTTCCATCGCTCTGTCAAGCTCCCTTTTCACATCATTTTCTGATTTTCTTGATGATTTTTTGAATTCATCCCTATATTTCTTTGTCTTCATTTAGTATGGCTACCTTATTTTTAAGGTCCTCTTTTTTTTTCAGTCTCCCTCAAACTCTTATCTCTCTTTGAACTCCTCCCAATATCTTATCAATTTATTCTAGCTTAGTGATGGTAGCATCCACACGATTATTGGTCCTTTGTTGCTTTCCTGCAAGTTCTATCAGTACATTGGTCAGGGTTGCATTGCTCATAACTTCAATTTGATGCTATGATCCTAATAACTCTTCTATGTTTTGGTTAGATGCATTCATTGTAGGGCTAGGTGGTCTAAGTGGGTTTTCTTGCATTTGATTTTTCATGTTATTTCTTTTGTGCTGTGGTCTACCCATGACAGTATATGTGCAGGTTGGTGGGTGGAACAGCCTGGGCTCTAGCAAAATGGGAATCTGAGGCAGCCTGGGGTAGTTGTCAGGCAGCCTTGGCTTTTGCTCCCACTTGCCAAAGCCACCTATCTACTGCCTGACAGGGGCGCTAAAGTTGCCTGAATTCTGATGTGGTAGTGTACCAAAGCTGCCTGCCTTCCAATTGGAGGGGACTGAGTTTCAAAGCCCTGAAGCAGCCCAAACTCTGGCTGGGAACCCTGGGTCCTGGAAACAGTCTGCGCTCCCCCGCCACAGGAGAATGTAGGATGGTGGGTGCAGCAGACAGGTAGGAGAGGGCACCTGAGCTGGTGCAAGTGAGAGACACTCTGGGCTTATGTGGCAATTGCTGTGGGACTGGGCTTGCTGAACAGTAGTATGGGCGAGTGTGCAGAGCTGTTTAAGCTTCTGCACACAGGCATCGATCTGTGCAGGCGATCTGGGTGTGGAAGCAGGTGCAGCACTGGCAGCGGGGTACGGGACCCTGACGGTGGGGTGCGTGACAATGGTGGTGGGTTTTGGGTCCGCAGAGGTGGGCGTGGGTTCCCAGCATCCAGCGTGGAGCTGCAGCAGTGGGCGCAGAGCCGCGGTGATGGGCACATGGCAGCAGCGGTGGGCACAGGGCCACAGAGGGGCATCAGGGCCATGGTGGCAGGTCGTGTGGCTGCTGCGGCGGTAGGGTGTGAAGGCTATTTGGTGTTAGGTGTGGTCTACCCGCAGATGAGGGGATCCACAATTCACTGTGCCCCCCTCTGAGCCCTCCCACTGATAAGAAGTTCCAGAAAACCCTTAATGTCTTGTCTTTCTTTCCCCAGGATTTGCAGGACAGCTAGGCGATTGCCATCTTGGCTGGAAGTCACTAATTTAACTTTTTAGTACTTTCCAATTTTTCCTAATTTTTCTATGCATTACAAAGACGTAATGTATCTCTCTGTATTCCAGTGTTGCATTTCTAATTTATTTTCTTTGTTGTATGCACAACGATACTATATCACAAGTGTACATCAAGGTAAAAATATTACCATCTGATTTATTTCATTTACTGTTATTATATAATATTATTTATTTCCTCTGTGATTTCCGTTGGGGTGAAGTATGCTGGGTCATTTATCTCCTCAGATCCCACTCCTATCTGAACAATTGAAGCAGAATCTCCAATGGGGAGTGAATTCTGCAATGGTTAAATAGGATAACCATTGTTAACTTAGAGAGATTTTGAAAGGGTGTAAATGCTCTTATATACCAAGACTAGTGGGAGCTTGACACTGGAAATCAAAATCATCATCTATATATGATTTTGACTTGTTTCACAATTCTAGATATGGTTTCATTTCCACTGAGTGGATCTGTTAGCCAATCCAAGAGCAGTTGGTTACCCACCATGATTGGGTGCCACTATTGCACTTGTGTGAGCATCATGTCAGGTTGTTTGCTTCTGAGTAGCTTAGACTTTGATTTTCTTGGACAGATGCCTTGTCCACTTCCCTCCAGGAGCTCATGTAGCTCCTTTCAGCATTAGATAGGCTAATTGTGTGGGGACTGGCTCTCTTCTGTATTCAACCAAGTCTCTCCATGGTCCATTCTGACAGTGTAGGATGTCTTCAGCAGTAGGGTCTTACCATTAAACTCTGGTGAGTAATCAAATGCTCTTCCAAAAGTCTGCCTTGGTTGTTTTGGAAGATCTAGTAGGTCTCTTTGATTAATAGCTCATTGTGAATGGAAAACACATCCTGGTATAGGTAATTACAGACCAGCACCAAGAGGGGAAAAAAAAAAAAAAAAAAAGGACAGAGAAGAAAGAGAAACAGGATAAATTTAATGTTAGTCTTCATCTCACCCTCTCCAGGGCCCTTCAACTCATGGGCTCCTCCTAAGGTCCACTTGAGAGTTCCACCTTTTAGTCTAACTTCCAAGATATAGGACTCTATGGTACAAGCCCAATTTGGGTTCAGTTTTGTGCTCCCTCCTACCCTTCCCCTTCCATCATGGTCTACCCTCCCTATTGTTCAAGTCCAAGATTCCATTCAGATATGTCAGCAACTCGGGATGATCCAGGATAGGAACCACACCTGAGTGAGATCATGTGATGACTCCTTTTCTGTAATTAAACATGGATGTCTGATGTCATATCTAGTCTGAGCTAATAACTTTATTTTCTCACCATAATAATTAGGTTTCTAACCATAGAAATCAAATAATTGTCAAAGTGATAGTCTGAAATTTCCTCAATAATTATCACTACCAACTTCTATGTCAAATCTTGTTGTTGGTATTACTTGAGACAGGGCCTCATTCTGTAGCACATGATGGCTGCAACGTTGTCATGATTCTGCCTTTTCCTCTCAAGGGCTGAGATTATAGGCACGTGTCATATGTCCTGGGGACATCCCTCATCACACACATCAGGAAAGTCACCTGTGCTTTGCAGTAGGATTGAGAAGCAAAATACAAAGTTATGGAAACACAAAGAAAAAAAAAAAAATAGTTAATTGTAAGGCATGACCAAGGACCATAAAGACCACTCTGAGGCAAAGATGGAAGTTTTTATTCAGAGGGGAGGGAACACGAGGTGCCAGGACTGACTCTCAAGAGCAAAGCAGTCAGTTTGGGGTTACAGATAGTGGGCTTTATAGGCTCTTAAGTTGGGGGAAGGTGAGAAAGGAAAGAATTTTTTTCTTTTTTTGTTGGGGCAATGAATCTTGGTTCTTTGCATTAGCTTTATGGTGAGACCAGTAGTGAGGGGTAAGGGGACAGTAAATCTAGCTCTGTGGCCCTCCTGCTGTAACTTCATTTTGTCCTGACATACCATTAATGAAATAAAGTTCTATCATAATTTCAGCGTACCTGAGTATTCATTAATCTAGAAAACAATTTAATATCAAGTCTCTCAAAGAACAACCCATGAAATATGCTTGTAAAATCACCAAAAGCTAATTCATTTCTACCAAACACTTCAGAATTTCAAAAGATGACATGCTTTTTGCAAGTGTTTTCTGCTTTTAAGCATTTTTTGTTTCTCTCATAAATTCATTTTACAATTGAGAATTCTTTTTAGGTTTGGATCCTTTAATGTGAAATGCTCAACTGCATAGTTCTTCTGTTCATTCAGTGATTGGTGGCTCTTTCTATCACTCAGAGTGGTGAGGTGCCTGTCACAGGGCTGATTATGGACTTATAAACATTCCTGAACACTTTGGTCAGTAATCATTTTGAATGCCAATCAGTTGTATTGATTTCCTTATTATGGCAATTATTTCCTATCAGTAGTGCATGAATTTAATTGTTTATCACTTTTCTTTTCAAAGGTACTGGGCCATGACAGTACTGAATTGTGGTACTTGTATTTTCTCTGCTTTTTGCTTTTTAAAAATTTCATTCAGCTGAGCTGAAATTTTATGTAAAATATTAAAAATCCTATTTTATAAACTTTTAAAGAGGCAAAATAAATATCTATCAAGGATATGGAAGTTACTTTCAGTGAGTTCTAAGAGATTGCTTATCAGAGGAAGACTATTTTGCTGAATCCCAGGAAAGCTGGGAGATAGAATAAATTTATCACAAAAAGGTTCACTAAGGATCAAACATATCCTTACTTGCCTATTAATATAATCATCTGTTAAGCCGTGTGCAGTCTAATGGGGAATAGGATAGTTTCATAGTTCTAGTTCTGAGTGACAGGTTAACCAGTTAATTGAATGTCAAACCACTAAACTCACACACAGGACAAAGAGGCATGGGAGGAGGTCATCTTAGTGCTAAACTGTTCAACCATGAGAAACTATAATTAGACAAGAAATCTTCATTTTTTCTGCCATAATCTCAACTCGTTACATATCTTTTATACTCACACTTTATTTCCCCTCAGATGAATCTTTTTAAATACACAGTTTCCTATTTGGTGAGTTCGTTCATTTAAATAGTATTTCCTTTCTTTTCACTGTTGAATTAAGCTATCTACTGTCCCTTAAAATTGCTTCAGCCAAAGCACTCTGAACATTTGTTGCAGTCTGCTCCACATAGTATGGACACAATGAATTCATTGTGATACCTGTCCTTTCGGCTGCTTGAAAATATTCTTGCAGGGGCTGGAGAGATGGCTTAGCGGTGAAGCGCTTGCCTGTGAAGCCTAAGGACCCCGGTTCGAGGCTCGGTTCCCCAGGTCCCACGTTAGCCAGATGCACAAGGGGGCGCACGCGTCTGGAGTTCGTTTGCAGAGGCTGGAAGCCCTGGCGCGCCCATTCTCTCTCTCTCCCTCTATCTGTCTTTCTCTCTGTGTCTGACGCTCTCAAATAAATAAATAAATAAATAAAGAGATATAATGCTTTATAAAAAAATATTAAAAAAAAAAAGAAGAAAATATTCTTGCATCTCCTCCTTACATATGCACATCACTTACTTCCTCAAGTGCATATTCCAACCACAAGCTATTTTAGTGTTGAGACAATATGCTGATATGGAATAGGAGCAGGGAAACTTTTTGTTATATTTAGCTCAGGACAGACACACAGAAACATAGGTGTTACTCTGCCCTGGCAGGACTAGAACCCCAGTCTCATCCAAAATGACTATAAACAGCAACAACTTCCTAATTCTTCCTCAACTATTTCTGGAATTTGCATCACTGGGAAGGCCCTTTCTAAGTCAGCATCCTTCCTATAGGAAGGATCCTGATTGGTTGATGGTCCTTCTTATACACCGGGACTTGGTAACAAGTCTCATTCTAATTAGATGCCTAAAGCATATAAATAGACTAAAGTCTCCAAGTGTGAGAAAGATTTTTACCCTGGTTTTCCCCTCTCCTCTGCCAGCCAGCATATAATTCCCCTTGACTTTGGAGCTTTTTATGATTTTACTTTTCTCCTGTTTCTGCTCTACCTTAGTAACTTCTCCATATGTTACTTTTCTCTGTGTTTGTGTTTTTCAACTCTTTTTTAAAATATGGATAAGGTCTGAAGCTTGGGAAGCTTGGAACTATAAGATCACTCAGAACTCAGTTTCTCCCATGCATCTCATAGAATTCTAATCACATAACAATGCTGTCTTTGTGGTTAAATTCTAGAACCATGTGTAGTGCCCACATTTTGCTGAAAGGACCATCACCACATCATGCCTGTCAGTAGTTAGAAGAGAAGAAGGTCTAAGAAAATCAGTCAGCAGCTCTGAAAGGGCTTGTCATTTCACTGTGTCCACAAGCTGACACTGTATCTCATATTCATACTGTGGGTCCTGGCAGAGGCCAGAAAGAAGTAGAGTCCATCTGAGCACTTAAACTAGTATTACTTGTTTTCTTTGAAACTTCAGTGCCTACAGGCAGTGCAATTCACAAGTGTCAAAACATGGGGTTATTTTTATTACCCTGTTCCACGTGTACAGCAATTCCAGTCACTATGAACACTTCCTGCTTTCTGACTCACTCCTCTCTAC
Organism: Jaculus jaculus; assembly: GCF_020740685.1. Classification (NCBI taxonomy): domain Eukaryota; kingdom Metazoa; phylum Chordata; class Mammalia; order Rodentia; family Dipodidae; genus Jaculus; species Jaculus jaculus. Next base: position 46,041,326 of record NC_059113.1, on the reverse strand, counting down.
CACAGTAGGCCAGCTAGATTGTTCCTGAGGGCCTTGTCCCATCTCCTTATCCCATACTTCTTCCATTGAGATACTGTCATCCCCACTCCTGATCTCTGGTTATTTAGTGTATTTGATATATTGTTTTTGCTAAACTCTTCATTTTGCTTGGTGATAAGTGCTGTCTCATCATGTATGTGTGTGTGTGTCTGTGTGTGATCACATGTGGATGGGGTAGGTATGTATGTGTGCCTGTTTGTATGTGGAGGTCAGAGGACCATTTTGGGGTATAGTTCTTATGGAATCATACATATTTTTATAGTTTTATTGACAATTTTAGAGAGAGAGAGAGAGAGGGGCATACCAGGATCTTTGGTCAGTGTAAATAAACTCCAGATGCATGCAACACTTTATACCTTTGGCTTTACTTGGGTATGGGGAAATCTAACTTGTTCCATATGTCTTTGAAAGCAAGAGCCTTTAACAACTGTGCTATCTTTCCAGCTTATTCTGGCACGTGGTCTGTGGTTTGCCTGGAGTTGGTCAAGCAGTTTAGGCTAACAGGCCAGTAAACTCCATAGGTCCTTTTGTTTTTGCCTCTCCAGTGCTAGGATTACAAGCTTGTTCCACCATGCCAAGCATTTATATGGGTTCTAGGCATATAAATCAAATCCCCATACATGTAAGACCAATACTTTAAGGACTGAGCTTGTGGTGGTTTGAATGTAAATGACCCTGTCGCCTAAGATATTTTTGGTTGAACTTCCTTCTTAAGACTACAGCAGGAAGAATCCTGCTGGAAGAAGTATGCCACTGGGTGTGGATCTTGGGTCCAGCCCTTAGGTGTATGTTCAGATCCAGCTTGTGCTTGCTGTTGCTTGTTTCCCTCTCTGTGCTCTGGAAGTATACTGAAGTGAATTAGCTTCTTCCACCACGATGAAGCTTCCCCATTGAATCTGTAGCTCTGAAATAATCCCTTTCTTCCCATAAGCTGCTTTTGCTTGGATATTTGTCCAGTAACAAGAAGATATCTACAATAGAGCTTATTTCTCAGTGCCCCTCACATTGACTTTTTAGCCCTTCTATAAACTAAATTGATTAATCTTTCTAATTTTATCCTGGTTTCCTTGTTTTCCTGCCTATATACTTATATGTAACCATGTCTACCGTAAATCTACTCTCTCAAACCTGGAATGATGAGTTGTGATTTGTCAAAAGATCACCAACACCAGCCACTCTGAGACAACTTTCTTCAATCCCTGATGGATCCGTGCCTCCAATGTTGGAGGGTCTTAAACTATGTTTTGTTTGTAGACCTTCTTTAAAAAAATTAAATTAGGGCTGGAGAGTTGGCTTAGCGGTTAAGCGCTTGCCTGTGAAGCCTGAGGACCCCGGTTCGAGGCTCGATTCCCCAGGACCCACGTTAGCCAGATGCACAAGGGGGCGCACGCATCTGGAGTTCGTTTGCAGTGGCTGGAAGCCCTGGTGTGCCCATTCTCTCTTGCTCTCTGCCTCTTTCTCTCTCTCTCTGTCCCTCTCAAATAAATAAATAAAAATAAACAAAAAAATTAAAAAAAACAAATTAGATAATATTGGGTAGTTCATAAATATTCATAATTAATTTAGTTTTATAAGCAAGATTTTGTTTGAATAAATATTAATTGAAATTAAAACAATACAGTTTAATTTGTCTTGATACTTTATGATCCATGTTGCTCCTATGTGCCTTCTTTTATATGTGCATATGTATTTGAAGGTTAATGTATCTATTTCCCCTTTGAGTTTCTTATGTTTCAATATACTTAAATGTAATATTATTTTTAAGAATGTTACATATTATTTAAATAGATGTCAAATATTAACATTTTTCAGTTCAAATGCACTGATTTGAAAATAACTCACTGTGGTAATTTGAATGGATGTCCTTCAATAGATTCAGGAATTCATTAAAGTGGTAGATCTCCAGTTGCCTTGCTGGAGGAGGTGTCACCATGGAGGCATCCTAGAGTTCAGCCTTATGGTGTGTTTGGGGTAGATCTGGAATTCCAGGTTAAAATATGTAGAGTGCCCGAGGTCTCCTCTGGTTCTTGGAGTGTGTGCTTGATTTTGGTGCTGGTGGGTTTTTTTTCTCTGCATGAACCTGTGAAATGGAGCCAGATTCTTCTGCATGTATGTAACTTCCTCTGTATCTGTAAGTTTTCATAAATTTAATTCCTCCTATAAAGTGTACCTGGTTTGGAGATTAATCTCAGCAACATTAAGGTGACTACTACACTCACCATCATCACTTAGCTGCTAAAATGTGTGTGTGTGTGTGTGTGTGTGTGTGTGTGTGTGTGTGTGCGCGTGCGCGCGCGCATGGGGGTATACTTTTGTTTTACAATTAGTTATATAGGTTCTGGATAATTCTGATAGTTATCTAGTTTTTATAGATAGTTACATAGGTTTTTTTTTTTTTTAATTTGTTTTTCAAGGTAGGGTCTACTCTAGTCCAGGCTGACCTGGAATTCACTATGAAGTCTCAGGGTGGCCTCAAACTCACAGTGATCCTCCTACCTCTGCCTCCCAAGTGCTGGGATTAAAAACGTGAGCCACCATGCCTGGCTTAGGTTTTGATAATTCTGATTCTATTGGAATTCTATGGAATTTTAAGTACATTATACACTTGCATCTGGCTATATCTTCGTTAACTATGAATGGGTATGGGAAAATTCTATAGAATGAGAAGGTATTTTTACTGTGCAGTGACATTACAGTAAACACACAGGGCAGAGTTTGTCTCAGGATATAATGAATCTGAAGAACTACTTACTATAATTCTCTGAGCAGTTCTGTCCATGCTAGAGAAAGTTATGAGGAGCTATCCTTTGTCTGAAAACACTTGATAGAATGAGCCTTCTCTCCAAGCTTCAGCTCATAGCTACCTGTAGAATTTATCCTAATCAAGCAAACAATACAGAGCATTGGTCTTCGCTGATACAAGTTACTGAATTCTTTAGAAATGCAAAAATATGATAGTGCCTCACAGAAAGGTAGAGAACATGTTATTAATGTATCTGTAAAGTATTTCTAGATGCATATGTTCAATTGACAAAAGTTCTATAAATGCAAAAAATACTATGTTGCTTTCTAATCTGAATGAATGCTTATGTTTATAGTCATGCCTCCTGAGAGAAAAATATGCCAGAATTTTACTGATATTACAAGCGACTACGATAATGTGAAAATTACATCAGTGTTTTCTCATATAGAGATAATCAATGTAATTTTATCTTACATTAAAAGTGACTTTTATATGAAAGAAAAAGCTAAAATTAAATCCTAACATATATTTTAAATATGGGAGTTCATGGAAAACTAAGCACTGTAGTTCTCTGAATTTTCTCAACTCAACTTTTCATGAAAAATTAGGAATCTTGTTTTTTTTTTTTAACTTGAGCATTTCTGAGATTGTGTTTCAAGATTACTGCCAACAGTGCTAGTATCTAAATCTATACCCTGAAGTCATGCTGCTGTGGCTGACCCCATCAACCTAATACCCAAGCTATGCTTCACTGGATGTGAGGGGGCATTCCTTATGTCTACAGAGGAGGGGGAACTGGTTGTAACCTTCTTGCTCATTCATAAACTAAAGCAAGTTGGAAAGAGCTGATTTCTAATGAGATTCAAATCAGCTGTGCCAGTGGCTTTCTTTTTCTTGACGTTTCACAAAAGTCACATTTAAATTATTATCACTCTTTCACTAATTTATGTGATACCTGAGAAAACAGGCCCTGTAATATTGATTTTTATAACACTAGCATATCTGAGCTTGGATATGGGACTGATCAAGGAAAAGTTACCAGTTTATCTCTCACTGATGTATGATTTATCTATCTATAGTAATCTATCTATATATCAATTACTTATCATTTATCTATCCATCATATGTCATCTATTTATCAATCAAAAAACTGTTACTTATCTATCTTACATCTATTACCTATTTACCTATAGGCCATCATTAACTAATCTACTATCTATTTACTTATTCACTCTCTTCTAACTCATCTATCTATCTGTCTATTTTTTATTTATCTCTCTATCATGATTGGAGGAGGAATTTGAATGTGCATGATTTACTGGGTATTGATTGAACAGGTTATTTTGCAGACAAGTTCTTTAGAGTATGACTGTCTTTGCTGAGGTCCAGCTTAGGCAGAGCCCTGCAGAAGTAGAGGAGGGCCTGGGGACTTGTAGAGGAGTGGGCTGTGAATAGCGAAAACCATGCTCAGCCTCAAAACACAGAATACAATAAGCAGAGAGTCACCAGGGACTGTGGTCTTCTTGAACAGAGTTTATGTCACCCACAGAGGTTGAGCACAACTTTGAGAAGTTTGCAATGGAGTTATGATCTCACCTACTAAATACATTTATATTTACCCTGGCTCTAAAATGTGAAAATTAACCTCATTCTCAAACTGAGGAAGACTTAGATTTACATTTTGAGCACCATCCTTCTGCACCTCAGCCGACCTTAATCCCCAACCTGTGTCACATATATCTGCTTGATTCTTCCAGTAGAGGTGAGGTCCCTGCTTCCCATTGCTACCTCACCAGGATGCTCTGCTCTCTGTCTACCTCAGAAAAGAAACACTTCATTAAATTCTCTTTGAAATAATACCTGCTTACTAATCCATCCTGACTGACATATCTATTGCCCTTTCCCATTTTTTTCTTATTTACCAAATGATTATAAATACATATTTTTATTTCAGTGCATGTTTTTTTCTTTTCGTGTGTGTGTGTGTGTGTGTGTGTGTGTGTGTTTGTGTAGAAATAAAACAACAGATGTGAATTGTACATATGGAACTATTTTTGTTACAGATTAATAAAAAATGTTTTTTGAGCTTTATGAAATAAGAAATGCCCCCATGAAGCAGGCTTGAGTTAGTAGTTGTTTTGTTTCAGGAAAGCAACAAACATGTGAATACTTACTTTCTCATACTATTTTGTATGTTAACAATATATTCTAGATGTCAGGGAAATGGGTTCAAAACACAGCTAATGTCTTGCTAATGGACATTTTAAAAGTCCAATGATATGAAGGTGACAAGAGTGTCACAGATATCTCAAGTGAAGCGCCAGAGCCTGCATGCTCAGTTGAGGAAGAATTCCATGTCTTTCCAGGAAGTAGGATACACTCTGTTGGTCTATGAGGTCCTTAGTGATCCATGTTCCACTCTGATGAGCTGATACTACATTGGTTTTGTCCTTTAGCAGCTGGTGGGTGGAGTTCAGCTAAGCCACCAGGTCTGACAGAGGGATATCAGACAGAATACCAAGATGCATTACTTTATCTGCAGGAGCATTACCTGTTTACCCTGAAGCCACCTTCTGCTATTTGTGGTTAGCTTCCTGTATGTAAGGGATAAAAAGAACTGGGCTTTCACACACAATTTTAATTAATATGTTTGATATATATATATATATATATATATATATATATATATATATATATATATATATATATAGAGAGAGAGAGAGAGAGAGAGAGAGAGAGAGAGAATGACTACTATTGCCTAGCATCCACTAATGGTCATTAGCTCCTTAGGGATGGGAAAGTTCTCCAAGGCCCTCCCCTGGCTTTAACAGAACATTAATTGCTCAGCAATATGCAAGTCTATACAGGCACCCACAACCACCATGAATTAAGAGTGCAATGACATTGTCACTAGGTTTATATTTTATATGCATTTTTCCATATCTTAACTTGTGTCAGTTACAATTCTGTACAATTGATGAGCTTGTTGCTTCATTCATTTGCAGTTTATGTGACCTTACTGAGTTGAGAAATATGAGAATTAAAGGACAATTCATATGAGGAAAAGTGCATCTTCTTTTATATGTTCTCAGGGTTGTAAGTACTAAGTGAGATGGCCAATATATATGGGGAGCTATGAAGTAGATATAAAAATAATTTACCTTTCAAAATTTAGTTAATAATTAATATCAAACTGATATTATACTGAACCCTAGCTAAGGGTTTGAAAAGAAGAATCTAAGTACATATGTGTAAGGAAAATTATTTTTACTTTTGTTTTAGAAATCTTAAATTTAATTTATATTAATCAACAAGAGAAAATAGCTCCATATGATTAATTCTCCTTTGTTGTTTTCTTTATCTATACATATTTACCTACACACCTATGCACACACACACACATACAACACACATATATATGTATGTATGTATTTTCATAGCTATGTATATCTACATATAATGAGCTATTCATATTGTATCCAAGACCTTGGTAAATATAGAAAAGTTAAAAAGGAAGGACAGGATTAAAATAAAGATAAGATTTTGGTCAGGATATTGTTAGGAAGCAGAAGTGAGCCCCAAATTAGATCTCCAAGAAAATGTAACAAATAAGCTCCAATAACACTTAATGGAGAGAGACTGAAGGAATTCCCATTGAGATCAGGAACAAGACATGGTTGTCCACTCTCACTGCTGCTCTTCAATATATTACTGGAAGTCCTAACTCAAGCAATAAGATAGGAGAAAGAAATAAAAGGGATACAATTTGGAAAGGAAGAAGTTAAGTTAGCTCTACTTGCAGATGACATGATTCTATACATAAGAGACCCGAGAGCTTCCATCCCAAATTCTGAAAGGTGACTAACTCCTTCAGAAAAGTAGAAGGATAGAAAATCAATGTACAAAATTCAGTAGCTTTTCTACATGCAAATGACAAAGATACAGAGAAAGAAATAAGTGAGATTGTCCCATTTTCAATAACAACAACAACAAAAACCCCTAGAATAATATTAACCAAGGAAGTGAAGATCTATACACTTTAAGCATAAAAACACTCAAAAAAAGAAATTGGGAAGGACTTGAGAAAATAGAAAGACCTCCCATACTACTGGGTATGTAGAATGGCAATTCTTCCAAAGGTAATATGCAGATTTAATGAATTACCAATCAAAATTCCAAGCTTGTTCTTCACAGAGATAGAAAAAGTGACATCAAAATTAATATGGAAAGGCAAAAGGCCTTGGATATTCAAGCATATCCTCAACAAAACAAACACCTCTGGAGGCATCACCATACCTGATCTCAATCTATATTATAAAGCCATAGTAATAAAGGCATCATGGTACTGGCATAAAAACAGGAATATAGACCAATGGAATATAATTGAGCACCCAGATTTTCAGTCAAGCAACTACAGACACTTGATATTTGACAAAGGCCCTAACAACTTTAGCTGGAAAAAAGAAAGCATCTTCAACAAATGGTGCTGGATAAACTGGATAACCATGTGCAGGAAACTGAAACTTGATCCATGTATCTTACCATGCACAACAATCAAGTCCAAATGGATCAAAGACCTCAAATATAACACCAGAAACTATGCTACTACTGGAAGAAAACTAGGGGGAACATTCCATGATATAGGAGTGGGAAAGACTTCCTCAAGAAAACCCTGGTAGTGTAGGATATTAAGCAATCACTTAACCAGTGGGATCACATTAAGTTGAAAAGCTTCTTCACAGACAAACATATAATAAGCAGATTACCCACAGAATGGGAGAAAATATTTGCTAAATATCCAATGGACACAGGCCTAATCAGAATCTACAAAGAGCTCAAAAACCTAAACAATAAAATGTCAAACAACCCACCCACAAAATGTGGCAAAGAACAGGACAAGCAGTTCTCAGAGGAAGACATACACATGCAAACACACGCTTAAGAAAATCTTCACCATCCCTAATCATCATCAAAATACAAATTAAAACAATTATGAGATTCTACATTAAACCAATAAGGATGGGAAACATTAAAAAATCAATTGAAAATATATGTTGGTGAGTATGTGGAGAAATAGGAACCATCATTTACTGCTGGGGGGAAGGTGAGATGATACTACCACTGTGGAAAGAAATGTGGAGACTTCTAAAAAAGTTATCTTTGGAGTTACCAACAGATCAAGGTATTCTGTTACTGGGCATATACCCTAAAAACTCCATGCCTCAATTTGCTCAACCATGTTTATAGCTGATCAATTTGTAATAGCTAAGAGCTGGAAACACCCCAGATGTCCATCATTAGACAAATGGATAAGTAAGATTTGACATATTTACACAATGGAATTCCACACAGCAGTAAGGAAAAATGATAGAATTCAATTTGAAGAAAAATGGTTAAACCTGGAACAGATCATTCTCCTTGAACTCACCCAACCACAGAAATATAATCGCCACATAGTCTCACTAATCTACAGATCCTAACCTGAATCTACTGGAGATGCCAACATACCTACCAAGCATCTCAAGGACTGGACAATAGGGTGGATAATAGGGAGGGCGAGGGAGGGGTGGGGGACACAAAACTGGACCTAAATGGCAATGGTACCATTAAATTCTACATTCTAAGTGATAGACCAAATGGTTGAACCTTCACCAGACCCTTAGAGGGAACACCTGAATCACAAGGGCCTGGAGAGGGTACCCTAAAGACTGACCTTAATCTCCTTGAGTTTCAGTTGTTTTATTTTTTTTTCTCTCTCTCTCTCTATTCTCCCTCTTCTCTCTTTTCTCTTTTATATTACTTGTCGTTTTCTTCTTTCACTCCTTGGGAGCTGACCTGTACCAGCATGTGGCTATCATCCACAATGAGCTCTTGATCAGAGAGACTTACAAGGTTTCCCAAAAGTAGACAGACTACTGGCAGAGCACTTGATGACCCACCAAAGGTTAGTGGTAAGACCCTACTGCTGAAGACACCATATGCTGTTGGCATATAACATGGATTGATATGGATGGGAAGCTGGAAGAGAGTCAATCCCCAGACCATTACTGTGTCTAGTGCCATAAGGTGCTTCATGAGTAACTTTGGGAAAATGACCAATTTCTGTCCAGGCAACTCATGGTCTAAGCTACTCTGCAGCAAACTGATATGATGCTCACACATGTGTAATAGTGGTACACAGCCATGGTGGGAAACCAACTTCTCTTGATTTGGCTAATTGATATGCTCAGTGGAATGGATACCATAGCTGAAGCTGTGAAACAAGTCAGAATCATATCCAAAAATGAGCCTGCTCTCCATTATCAAGCTCCCACCAATCATGGGCTACAAGATAGCCTACACATATTACATTCTATCTTTCAAAAACAAACAAACAAACAAACAAGGTTTATACCATTTATCTGGTGCTAACTTTACTCTCTGTCAGAGAATTTGCTTCTCTTTTTCACATACATGCAGATCCTAAGGGGAGAACCACCCCATGATACTTCAAAAGGGCCCCAGCTGAAACTAAGAATCATTGGGGAAACAAGCAAGATTGCTGTTTCCTTGGTGAAACTGATAGCAGCCCAACAGTGAAGGGGACAGACACAGAGAACAATCAGCTCCCACCAAACCAGAGATCCAGAGACACAGAGGCTCCCAAGACCTCACCATTGAAGCAGACCTAAAGAGAACCCAACATGGCTCAAGGAAATTTGTGGAAGAGGGGAAGGAAAGAGCCACACGTTGGGTCATGATACAGAGAGACATTGCCTCCTACTCATAACTGATGGCTAACCTCACAAAACAGACCCATATTCCACAACAAGGAGGGTCCCTGTGGAGGGATGAAGGCAGGGAGGAGGCTAACAATGGTATCAACTTGACCATATTCACTGAGTACAAAACTAATAATAATAATAAAATAATCAAAGTAAAACTTAAATAATTGAAAGCAACACCCATGGATTTCTGCGTCTTTCTTATAGGTAGATGGAAAACTATTAACAGTGCTAAACTTCCGTTTAACAAATTAATATGTTAAAGAAGTTAATATTTTATTATTGAATTAGGTACCATACACTAAGCTATGGATGAAAGAATTTGTCTACTATGCACATGGAAAGGGAAGGAATGTGTAGCAATTTTAAATACTGAGCATGTGTCAAGCACAGTAGCAGGCCATTTATAGAATGTTACATGAACTGAATATCTCTAAAATCCTTCAAAGTGGCTATTATCTTCATTTTTCAGATAAAAGAACTGAGAGTCAAAAAGTTATACAATGTCACATTGCTACAAATGAATATTATGACATGTTTTAAAACTTTCTATAATAAATTGGTCATTATTTCTGAAATCCAGAAAGAAAGTCTTTAATTAGATTTTTGAGTTGAGTTAGATAATTCTTAATTTTGTGTACCTGGGTGCCATGGCAATGCTTGCTGATCAGAGACCAACCTTGGCATTTGGGACTTTGTTTGTTTGGAAGATCTAGTAGGTCCATGGGACTTTCCTTTGATTCTTTGCAGCTGTGAATTACAGACTAGCTGTCCCTCGACTCTAAATCTCCCTCCTATTGTCATAGGTATCTTGGGATTATAGTTTATGTGCTCTGGGTGGCATTATGTGGGCTCCAGGAATCCTAATTCCAGTTATTAAACTTGTGTAGCAAACACTTTAAATGACAAAAGCATCTCCCCACTCACTGTATTGTGCTTTAAAAAATCTGATTTAGGGGATTGAGAGATTCTTCAGTGGTTAAAGTACTTGCCAGCAATGCTTAGAGGCCCAGGTTCAATTTGCCAGTAGCCACATAAAGGCTGATGCACAAAGTGGCAAATAAATCTGGAGCTTATTTGCAGTCACTGTAGGCCCTGATATATCCATTCTGTCTCCCTCTCTCCATCTTTCTTCCAAATAGATAAACAACTTTTTGGAAAACAAAACAAACAAAAAAAAAAACTGATTTAGGTTTCCTGTCAATGAAGAACAACTTATTTGCCTCCCACTGTCTCTCCCTTTATTCATATAGTAGACCACTGATTCTTTTCTCTAAATTCAGCATGGCTTTTTTTTTTTTCCCCATATCACTCTATGTGTTCTATACCATGAAAAAATTTTGCAAAACTACCCCTACAAAATTTATTTTCTCTTTACCTATGTCTAATCTAGGGTTAACACATTCTGAGCTTTGTATTTTTTTTAAGATTTTATTTTCATTTATTTATTTATCAGACACAGAGGGAGAAAGAGAAAGAGAGAAAGAGAATGGGTGCAGCAGGGCCTCTATCCACTGCAAATGAATTTCAGATGCATCTGCTACCATGTGCATCTGACTTATGTGAGAATTGGAGAACAGAAATTAGGTCCTTAGGCTTCACAGGCATGTGTCTTAAATACTAAGCCATCTCTCCAGCTCCTGAGCTTTTTATCCAGTGAATAAAATATCAAGGCATATAATATTTAGAATGAAACCTTAGAAGGAACAGACTACTTTAAAAATTTCCCTGATTATTTTTATAAAAAAAAAAAAGATTCCTTAGAGTTTTTAGATTAAGGACAATAAAGTATCATTCTCCCTTTATTGTGTGATTTCCATAATTTTAATTTCCTCATCCTTATGAATATCTTACTGTACTATTTCTTATTTTACTTAACATTCATTTATGGTATCTTATTTTCCTGTGTTATTTTTAATTTTAAGCTATAAGCTTATCTTTGGCATGTTTTTCACATGTAAATTCTCAGAATAGGATTCTCTTTAAAAAAAAATTAGCACTTTGTTTAAACACCTAATAGAGAGAATGTTCAATCATGATGTGCATAGAAACATTTTTTAAGAGAAATACCCTTCTGTAGTACATGCTAGAGTCACGGACTCATGTAAGAGTGACAGTCATTCTTGCATTCATACATCCATTTGTTTTGAGAGAGCCTAGATCATGTGAGTTAGCTTTCCATTGCTAGAACAAACATCCAACCAAAGCAGCTGGCAGGAGAAAACTTTAATTTTGACCTACAGTCTTGAGGGAAGCTTCATTATGGCTGAGGAAAGCATGGCATGAGCAGAAGCTGGGCACCATCTCCTTACCAACAGGAGGTAGAGAGCACTGACAGGTTAGGAGCTAGTAAATCTCAAGGTCCATCCCCTACAACACACCTCTTCTGGCAAGGCTTAACCTCCCAAATTGCTATCAGCTGAGGTTCAAGCATTGAGAACACACGAGTTTATGGGGAACATCAGTGCCAAACCACAACATTCTGCCCCTGAAACCAATAAACTGATGATCATTTATGATGCAAAACGCAATGCATTCAGTACAACTTCAAAATTCCCAATACTTTTTAAAATCCCAATACTATTCAAACATCCCATAGTTCAAGCTCTCCTAGTTGTGAGTTATAAGACCAAAATAAACATGACCGCCCAGGGTAAGCATTGACACTGAAAAAGATAGCATTATAAGAAAAGTTTATAACAATGCAAGGTCTAAAATAAACAGGGCACACATCAAATCTTGTAGCTCTAAGTTAAACATCTCTAACCAGTGACAAAGTCTCTGAGGTTCTAATTCCACCCCTCCAGCTGAGCTGTACACAGCCAGGGGAACAATCAACCCTGAGATGGCAGCCCTTCTTGGCAGCCATCCCTCAGTCCTGGTATCTTTAAAAAGTCTTAGAGTCTCCATGGCATCCCATTATTCCATGTAAAATGGATCCATTGGGCCTCCACACCTCAACAACTCCATGCAAGGACTACCAACAACCCTACCTCACAACACCCAGTGGTCATTTCTAAAAAACAGACCACATTTCAAATTCAATGACCCTTTCTTTCCTGCTTTTGTTATATTATACAGTATTAGGTAGGCCACCAAATTTGTTAATATGAGGCAAATAAGTCTGGCTTTGAAGAGCAGGAATTCGTTCAGTATCATGCCCCCTACTTTCAAAAGAGTCAGCATTCTTTTTGTTGTCCCAACACAAAAGAGCTGGCCCAATCTCTCAAATAATTGCAGCTGTTTTCAGACTGAAAGTTTCATTTGTTTCTGTGCCTTATACTTCTGCTAACACCAGTATATTTCTGTGTGCTACAACGTACAAAGGTTCTCAGGACACTGGAAGAATGAAGTAAGCTTCTCACAGAACCTGTTTGCAATCTGGGCAAACCTCTTTCTTCCCTTTATTAGCCAAGCCTGCACTTTCCATAGTTGTTTCACACTTATTTCTTTCAACTCTGACCAGACCATGAAACTCTGCCTTCAGCACTGCAAAGTGTCTGGCCACAGTTCCAAATCCTTACACATTCCTCCTTCAAATCTGCTGCAAAACACCAAAAGCCATAAAGACATGATACCATTCCACTGGTACAAATATTCTGTTTTAGTTACCTTCACATTTATAGGAAAAGCATACAAACAAAACAACCAAACACAGCTGTTGGCTGGAAAGATTTAAATTCGGCTTACAGTCTTGAGGAGAATCTCAATGGTGGCAAGGTAGAACAAGCAATGTGCAGAGGACGGACTTCATCTGAGACACAGCAGATGGCAAACAGTAGTGGAAGGGTAAGCTGACTAACAGTGGCAAGGTAGACACTGAGAAACCATAACAATCACCTCCAGCGGATCACCTCCTTCACCAAGGCTCCACCTCTCAAATTGCTACCACATGAGTCTCAAGCTTTCAGAAGAAATGAGTTTACCAGGGACATCTGATCCAAATCGCCACAGACCATGAATTTCTCCACATTACAGTTTGGGTATACATATCTTTTTGAACAATCTATTTTATTTCTGCCATGCAGGAAATGGAACCCAAGGCCTTGTGCTTGATAGGTAATGACTGTGCCAATGGACTGTATGCACATGCCCTGTACTGTGTTCTTTATCCCAAGTCTTCACTCAGTATAGCTTTTATAGAGCTGGTATTTTGGGGAATCTCAGTTTGCGCACCTCAACACGAGTGCCTTCCAGGTGTTGTCTCTCTTGCCCTCTGCACAGAGCTGTCTTCTAAGTCCCTGGTCTTATGAGGATCATAGTTGGGCCAGTGTGACAACCATTATCATGCCTGTTCTGGCATCATCATTGCCCCATCATTCACAGACGTTTCTCTGTTTTCATGTTTGGTCCTTAGTTTTTTTTTTCCCTCCAGAATTAATTTTGAGCACAATTTATTAATTAAAACCAAAGTTGTTGATTTGATTCATACTTTACTTTGACAATTAAGCCTCCTGTCTTATAGGAAATAGTGTCATAATGTCTTTTAAATAATAATGATGTTTTCAAACTTCATCCATCTACTGGAACTGTGTTTCCTGAATTCATTAGCCACTTGGAAATGAAAAGATTTGGGATGATGCGTTTCCTTCAAGAACACTCCAATACCCTATGTCCATCCTAGGTCTTGTGTTTGGATAACGCTGCTAGCTCACTACCCTTTCCTTTGAATGACTTGCAAAAAGAGAGAGAGAGAGAGAGAAGTCACAAATCTTGTCCAAAGCTGAGAAAAACCTTACTTTTTCATTAATTTTCCATTTCAAAATCAATGTTGAGAATCCTGATATAGCACTCCTGTGCAAAAATAAAGTCCTCAAATTACCAACATGTTGGAAAACTTCATGGTCTACTTTGTTATTACTTTTACTAACATGCAAGCTAGAAAATATAAGATTTGGTTGTGTTTTCTTGATATTTTATTTGATTTTGTATCATTTCCTAGGATTTCATTCAATTTTAATTTGTCCAAGATCAACTCAGATAATATAATCAGTGATGAGCAATTCTGCTAAAGAGAAAATATTCCATTTTACATTATGTCATCTGGTGTAGACTCAGGGATATCAAATTGGCTTTGAAACATAATCTACTCAGGAACATATAATTTTCCTTGTATGAACAGCTTGGCAAGATGAAAAGTGACATTATACAATAAATAAGATTCACTGCTATTTTTAGTCTTGGTACAATTTTATGTTTTCTATATCTTGCCATTTGTGAATGTCCATTTTCCAAACATAATTTGTCTGTGACTCCTTTCCCATATTAAAACCTGTCAATTTTTAAAATAAGTCAAAATATATTTGGTATTTTAAGACTTTTACCAACTTTATATTTTTACTTCTCACAGGTATGTCTTTATATAGATTCATTAATTTTAAGATATTGTCTAGTATTGTAGAGTACTTAAATTACTTTACAAATTAACAAATACGTGCTTCAAATTTAAATAGGATTGGTTGAAAACAAACCAATGTGGAAATATATACAGTTCTTACTACTATTCTAGTAATACTGTTGGGAATAAAGTATGTAGGTTTGCTAAGAGGATGCTTGATGTTTTCAATAAGTAATATGCAGGAAGCATAGTTTAAAGGCATTTGTGTGGGATTTCATATTCATAGAAGTTGGCACACTATTCCACAATCCACAATGATTTATATTGAAAGACTGGTATATATAGTTGTAGTTGTAAAGCTTCCTTTAAAGTTTAAACAGTAGTTTTGCAATCTTACTACAGTTAACTTCTCTGGATCACTTTTGAGATTCTGATCTATGCTGAGTGAAAGATTCCAAGACAGGATTTTCTGACCTTCACTTACCCTTGAAAACTTGTGCATTGACCACAGACTGTCACACTGGAAGTCTTAAAGAAAGTGAAATGAGAACATTTTAAATTACTGTTTACTGTGAGAAATGTCAGATCAGGTGACTCTGAAGCTGTTAAAAGTCAATAGTGATGGTTCTCGCAGAGCTAAACATGCACCCCATACTTTACTTCACCATAGGGGAAGAGGGATATAAAGTACTCTAAGAAGTACGCAAACCAGGACAGAATCTAGGCCTTCAGAGATTGCTCTACATCACCTAGGCACATAGCACTCATGCTTCATTTATAATTTGGGTACCTGTGATTTTTCCAAAGCTAATAGTGACTTGATTTTCTTTCTTATGATGTGTGGTATGATGCCAGTGATGGTGGTCCTTATGTCAGCTTGACTTTAGAATCACCATGGAAAAATTCCTCTGGTTAAGTCTGTGACAATGTTTCCAGAAAGACTTAAAGTGAAGAAGGAAGAGACACTCTGAATGTGTGTGGCACTTTCTTACAGACTGGAGTCATAAAAGAATTAAAAGAACTGACTGTCATCAATATTCATCTCTTTTTGCTGCTTTTCTGTAGATACAGTCTGACCTGTTGCTTCAAGTTCCTAAAGCCATGCCTACCTTACCATGCTGATCCACATCCCTTTTTAACTGGTGAGACAAAGCAAACCTTTTCTTCTTTAAATTTCTTTTATTATGTATTTTATCAGAGCCTTGACAAAAGTAACTAACACATGATTTTTTTTTTCTCTTATAAATTGGTAAATATACTTAAATTCCCTTATATGTCTCCCAACATAGGCTATTCTATATTATGGAAGAGAGGACTGAAATCTCATGGATTTTAATTAAAAGGTTATTTCCCTTTTGCCATGTGAACATGGGTGGTATGCATATATGTATGTATATCAGCATATAGGTATTGCAAGTCATGGGTTAGGTATGAGGGAACATTACTTTTTCTGACACTGTAAAGGCCAGATAGCTTCTTGCTTTGACCTCTGTTGCGTTTTGGCTAAGTGAACACAACCAACCCTGCAATTTTGGGGAAAGTGGCACAAATTACCAACTCAGAAAGCTGAGTATGCTTGTTATTTATGTGGATGTGATAGGTGATATGAAGACTTGGCTTCTCTTGAGAAGACACCCTCCCTTCCTCAGAACACAGGTCTCTGTCAGTCCTGGGATCAGGGTTTGGAGGCATGGGCTATATCATCAATATAATTTCAGAGTCAGACTGTGGATTTACATTTGGAAGAATCTTATGCAGGTAACATGTGGATGCTGTGTCACATTTTTTTGGCCTCTACCTTATGGAACTGTAGGCCAAAATAACAATTTCCTTCTCTGTGATGTTTTTGTTTTGATAATTTATTCTAGCAATGTGAAATTAATTGATGCACTTACACTGTTTTGTGTTGATGAGAAAGCTAAGAATATATATCCTTTATATAAAAATGTAGAAATTGCAAAAGGACAAAAGGAGGTATATAAACTTAATACCAAGACAATAATATTGATAACATATTATTAGGTCAAGATCTTCAAGAAAAATATTAAAGCCAAGAGCTTGTAATTGTGTCTCAAAAGACATTTTACATACCAAGCATGAAGAAAGTCTTAATCCTTGATTCTAGGCTGATAAAAAGCCTATAGTTCCACAATTTAATGAAATCTTTGCACTTATAGTTTCTTACTTATATTTCCTACATTTCCTTTGGATATCATAAAGACATATAGATTCCAGGTATGAATAGTTCAAATCAAGAATTTTTATTTATGTACAAAAAAGGAAGATACTTTTCAGGATGTAATCAAACATTAAAGGCAGGATATCATAGTTTTGTGATTCACAGCCTGCCCTGACCTTGGTTCAGTGTGTGTGTGTGGGGGGGCTAGTCATGACAGGGAAGATGAATATGCGAGTGCCAACGTGTGGCATTGACCGGGTCCAATGAGACTCATTGTTACTCATTGTTAGTTGTGGTTTGGCCAAATATCCAAACATGACAAACAGGAGTGAGTCTTGCTTCTGAGATATAGAAGGGTCTTTCCCTGGTATATAAGACCACTGGGACCCAATCACTGTTAAAGAACAAAGAATGGAAAGACATACATTTCTGCATTTCTTACCCAACACCTCACTTCCCTTGAAATATATTCTGTTAAAGCCAGATTTATTTTCTTCTTTTATTTCTTTTTATTAGTTATGTACACAGTGTGTATACAGCCATGGAGGTACCATTTTTAGCCTCCTCCATGTTCTCCCTCCTCCAAAGGGACCTGCTTATTGGGGAATATGGGTCTAGCATTGTGGGGTTAGCCATCAGTTATGGGGAGGAGGCAATGTTTCTGTGCATAATGTCCCAATATGTAGCTGTAACAATCATTCCACCCCCTCTTCCACAAATTTCCCTGAGTCATGTTGGGTTCATTTTAGGTCTACTTAAGTGATGAGATCTTGGGAGCCTCTGTGTCTCTAGATATCTGGTTTAGTAAGAATTGAGTGTTCTTTATGTCTATATCCTTCACCCTTATGCTGGTACCAGGTTTACCAAGAAAGTAGCACTCTTGCTCATTTCCACAATTGCCCTATGGTTTCAGCTGGGGCTCTGGTGAGGTGTAATGGGCTGATTCTCTCCTCAGGTTCTGTGTCCATCTGCAAAACAGAAGCAAATTCTCTAATGGAGAGTGAAGTCAGAACCAGATAAATGGGATAGCCATTGTTATTTTACAGATCATTTAATAGGTGTAGGCCCTCTTGTAATCCACGATTGGTGGGAACTTGATAATGGAGAGTAGGCTCATTGGATATGGAATATATATATATTTTTTTTTTCAAGAGAGAGAGAGAAATGGTCACACCAGAGCCTCTATCCATTGTAAAAAAAAAAAAAAAATCTCCAATGCATGCAACACCATGTGCATCTGGCTTATGGGGGTACTAGAAAATCAAATCTAGGTTCTTAGGCTTTGCAGGCAAGCACCTTAAATATTAAGCCATGTCTCCATCCCAAGACAGACATATATATTTAAATTTATAATTTTAGTACATGAACAGAATTTAATTTGAATATATTCTCTTCCCAAAACCTTCTTTTGCCACCTGCCACTACTTTTCAGCTGGGCATCTTCCTCTTTCTAAGTAGTTCTTTTGTTTTGATGTATCATTCTATATGACTTCCTCTGTCACAAGTATTGATGGGCTCAGAATTGTGCAGGTCTTGTGGGAGTAACCATAATTACTGTAAGGTCATAAATGCACCAGTCATTTCCTGTTCAGAGGATAGTGCGGCAAAGTACTTCTTCCCACCCCATGGCTCTTCTGTTCTTTCTTCAACAGCTTCTACAATGTCCCCTGAGCTCTCAAGAGCTTCATGTTTTCAGAACTTTGATGAGCTTTGAGACTTTTCTATATTGCCATCTCCATAGAGAAACTCCTCAAAGCCAGATCTTTTCATCATTGGAGAGAAGCAATTCTTATTTTGCCTGATAGATAATAATACTTTCAAAATTATTTACAGTTTATTTCTTAAAGTACTCTAACTTTATCAGATTAGCTCCCACATGAAACTCCATTCACAATAATCAACTCTGGGTTTTTCTTTTCTTTTCCCGTGCTGTATTAGATCCTTTCTCACTCTGGGTCAACATATATCATATAAATGAACTCTAACTCCAATTTTGTTGCAATCCTGTTGTCTCTTATTATAAATTTTTGTTTTGTCTAAGCAATATATAAATTTTTGACATTTCATATGCAGGCACTAATATGCACTGTCATTCTTATGTGGAAGCCAATTCACATGTCTGGTATTCTAATACCTGATTATTATAGGTCTTAATTTTCAAAATTTTATGAAGATATGTTTCTCAAGGCAGATATCAAAGCCTATATGGAATTTAAACTAATTTATTATGCTAACCTAATATAAAAAAATCTCAGTTACATACTACTTGAAAAAGTCATTTTAACCACAGTTAATACTCTCAAAATTTTACAATCCTCAATTAAGTTTTTAGAATATAGATCATTTAATCCAAGTTCTACCCCTTTTATTATCAGTTCATTTAATTTTGCACATGTATGTTCATACACCTTTTAAACATTTTATTTTTCAAAGCTGAGTTGTGTTGTATGCAGCTTTGTGGAGGTGTTTTTTTTATTAGGATTTTTTGTATGTATAAATCATGTGTTGGTCCCATAGCCCCTTGTCTTATCCTACTCTATCCCCATTGCCCCGAGGGCCCTGCTCAGTGGGGATTCTGGTACTCACTGTGGGTTTATGAGTTACAAATGTAACAGTAGGTCACTCTGGTAGGGGGAGAAATGCCTGAGCATGCTCGTTCTCACCTGTGGCTCTTACTATCTTTCTGTATTCCTCTTCCACAATATTCCCTCGGCCTAGGTGGTTGTGTTATCTAGTCTGCTTTACTGTTGTGCTCTTAGCAACTTCTGGATTTCTGTTTAAATACATTTTGAGTTTCTTCAGTATCTATTGCCATCTCTGTGGAGCAGGTTGTCAGGATAGCTATGAGAGCAGCACTCATGTTTGACTTTCCAATTCCTCTGTGGTGTCACCTGGACCCTGGCATATCTGATATATGTGGCTTATCTCATGCTAGGGATTCAGCTCTCTTTTCTTGTCATGTTAGTGGATTTTGTTCTCCCCAGTTTTTACTATCATCTGTAAAATATAAAACAGATTCTCCAACTGATACTGCGAGCAACATGGATTATAGGGATAAGCATAGCTAATTGAGACATTTTGAGATGTGTAGCTACTCTTTTTGGCCAAGGACTAGTGAGATTTTCTCTATGGAGTCTATAATCATAATATCAATAGGATTCTGACTTGGCTCCAGTACCAGCCATGAGTTCTTTGATCAGGGCTCTCATCCAATCATCCACTGGTTACCTGCATAGGCTGAGTGACACTATTGTATAGGTATGTACATCTTGTACAGATGATTGATTTTGTATCTAGCAGGATCCCCTACTTGTACACACTATTGCTGGCCATTACCCAAGAAGCTCATATACTGCTTTCCAGCAATATATGTATGAGCTTGCCATCAGGGAGTTGCTTTTCTTTCAAATTCCAGCATGATCCTTCAAGGTTCTTTGTTTGCAGTTTGTGATGTCTGCAGCAATGACATCTTATCTTTAGATTTAGCAGATAACCAAGTGCTCTGGCCATGTCTTGGAGTCTGCATCATCTCCCTAATCAACACTATAGGGTGTAACCCATTTCTGACACTGGGAATGCCAGAGCCCATGATTGTAGGATTAGGATTTCTCCCTCCTCTTTGGGGCCCTTCTGCCCAGATGATGCCCCCTCACTTCTGTTGAGGTTTTTATCATTTAGTTTGATATCCAATAAGGTTTATATGGTACTAACTAATGTTGTATTTTGTTTTGTGTAAATTTCCCCTCACCCTTCCTTCCCCATTGCATTAAGACTCTTCCACCCCCTAATATCTGTCCCTTGAGTTGCCTGTCAAGTATAACCACAACTCAAGATGTTTCAAGTTAGGAATCACATATATGGGAGGATAAATGGCATTTGTCTTTCTGTGCTTGTCTGAGTTAATGTGATATAATATTTTCCAAATCCATGCATTTTCTGCAAATTTGGTTATTTCATTTTTATTTGTCATTGAGTTGAATGTCATTGTGCATATATACCACACCTTCATTAAGCATTCATCAAGAACACAGTTTTGCTAGATTGCAATAGCACAAGTGTCATTATTGTGCTAACTGAACTTTTATAAGCATGGGTATGATAGTGAAACCAATTTTATGAATGTGGTGATATCATATTCCCTGTGGTTTGTGCTCTTACAGAGGAATTTAGGGAAATTCTCACATTAGGGGAGACCAACTTCTCCCCATTTCTTGTTTCTTGTCATTAAACTTCTTCACAGATGAAAAAAAAAATGGTATTGGGTCAAATGTGAATGTTTCCTTGTTTGAGAATGTGTCATCGTTTTCAAGCATTAAGATTGTAAAAACTTACATTCATTCATTCTGAGCAAGGAGGCTTCTGTTGATATAAGTCTTCAGCAGGACTCACTTCTAGTGTACTTTTTTTTTTTTTTTTTCCAACTGGCTCAGGACATTATCAATCTGGAGAATTTTTGGAGTAGAAGGAGCTTTATAAACATGTGACTTACCTCTTTCCCATCACACTTGGAAAAGTACCATGCATGGATAGACTGTGGGATTACAGGGAGACTATAAATTACACTGAATAAGGAAAGAAAATATGTGTAGCATTAGTCTGTCTTTATATCAAATAATTAAATTAACAGAGGTTGTGATTTAGTGTTAGAAAAATTATAGTTGATGTTGTTCTAGAATAATGTACCTGAGATAATCATATTAACCTTTGATATATGTTCTTTTAAAGTTTTGCTTCATTAATATCCTTTCATATTAATATTGTTATTTAATTTTGATACAGAAATGGTGGCATTATTTATTCTTAATTTAAGACTCACAACTTAAATATCATGAAAGTACTATCTAGGTTAAGTAATCCAACAATCAGATTTGTTGATATTCTGATTTGGGGAGCACTATCATCCCCAAAGTATTAAATACCAGGATTGAGTTCCAGTCTTTAATATGGTCCAAAATAGGAGGGAGAGTTCTACCCTGCCCTTTTCAAGAGAAACAAAATGAAATTTATCACATTGAACAACCTTGGAAGAAAAGGATAAAGGACAAAATAATAATAACATCTAGATTTTTTTAAAAAAAATCTGTATTTTTTCTCATTTATATGGTCTGCTGTTCTGAACCCATAACCCTGACTCTTTGAATGTCCCTAGATCACCACAGGAAAACAGGAATACATTTCCGGGGTTACTTTTGACTCCAATTATAAACAATATTATGTTTCAGACTGACTATCTCCTGGTGGTTACCCTAGTGTCAGAATATGTCAGACTCACTAAAAAATTTAAAAAAATAGTTTCATAAATATAGACAAAAATCTATGATCATGCCCACCCCATCCCTATTCTACACCTCTCAGATCCACTCTCCATTCAATTCCTCTTTTTTCCATTTTGCATTTTGATGCCATCATTCATGTTCTCTTATTAGGAAGGTCTTAGGTAGGTTAGTGTCATGCACTGTGAGCTCATGTTTATCAAGGCCATTTTGTGTGTCAAAGATTGCAAATGCAAGTAGTTCTAACCTTCCTGTGGCCCTTACATTCTTTCTTCAGCTCTTCTACAATGGACCCTGAGCCTTCAAGGATGTGAGAGACATTTCAGTGCTGTATACACCGCTTTCACTTCTTCTCAGCACTATGGTAAGTTTGAGTCACCTCAGTGATCACTATTATCTGAAAAGAGAAGCTTCTCTAGCCAAAAATGAGAGTAGCACTAATATATAAGTATAAACATAAAAATGCTCAGAGTGCAATTTGGTGGCAATACTATATGCATTTAGATAGATAACAGCAGGAGTTATTCTCCTAGAACTTCATAACATCCCCAAGCATAGGCTTTTGACTAGAGTCTCAGTACCAGGCATATATTACCTCCTGAGAAGTGGGCCTTCAGTCCAATTAGAGAACAGTTGGTTTCCCCATAACAGCCATGCCACTATTGTACCAGTTGGCACATTTTGCCTGGCTAGCCAAGTTTGCAAAGTATGCTGCTGTTAACCACCATCGATGTCTTCTTTCTCCAAAAGAGCTGCATGCAGCACAGCTCTTTCCAGCTTTCTGACAGATAATCAGCAGCGGGGAAGTTTCCAGACCAGCTCCAGCTTGATTTCTCAGTGACCTGACACCCACACATGGGAAATCTTCAGCAATAACATCTTACTGTCTGGTTATGGTGGGCAACTTAGAGCTTTGGCAATAAGCTGTAATGTTTTGGGGGCACCTGGACCTCCTTGGCCAACAACTCACTGGAAAGTATCCCACCTCAGACACTGAAATTTTCTTATGACAATCTATGCCTTCTGAGTGCAGCATTATCCATGTCCATGGGGTGCTTCTGCTAATCCCCCCCACCTCTCTCTCCCTCTCTCTCTTAAATATATACATTATTGTCTACCAAAGAAGTAGGTTTCCATATGGCTTATTAATAACATCTTAAATTTAAATTAACACTCTTCCCACACTTCCTTTACTCAATTCCTTCCCCTAATCACACTTACACCATTCCACACTCAGTAATCTGACCCTTTACTTGCATACCTACAATGCTCCCCTGAAGTCCTCCCCCCTTCTACCTTCCTGGTCTCTACTATTGACTTTTAATTCAATTCACATGTCAATCTAAAAATTTGTAGCTAGGATCCACATAGAGTACAAGTAGCACTTTAGGTATCTGAACTTGGGTTACCTCACTTAGTAAAATCCTTTTCTGCATCCACTCACTCCCCTGCATATTTCACAATTTCTTTACATCTGAATAGAACTCCATTGCATAAATGTACCACTTTATCCATTTATTCTTCATTCATGAGTTGAAGTTCATCTACGCTGGTCCTATTCCCTTGATATTGTGAATAGTGAAGCAATAAACATGGATGAGCAAGTACCTTTAACATAGTGAGTAGAGTCCTTGGAGTAAATGTCAAGGACTTGTATAGCTGGGTCATAAAGTAGTTGTCTCAGAAACCTCCACATGGATTTCAAAAATGAATATAGCAGTTTATATTTCCATGAAAAATGTGGAAGTGTTCCTCTGTTTCTACATCCTTTCCAGAATTTATTGTCATTTGTTTTCTTGGTGATAGCCACTCTGACAGGAGTAAGAAGCAATCACAGTGTAATTGTAATTTGCATTTCCCTTATGGCAATGGATGTTGAACATATTTTTGGATGTTTATTGGCTCTCTGGATTTTTTCTTTTGAGAACTTGCTATTCAGTCCCATAGCCCATTTTATTTATTGGGTTGTTTGATTTCTTGCTATTTAGTTTTTTGAGTTCTTTGTATATCCTATATATTAATCCTTTGTCAGGTGTATAGCTGGCCAAAATTTTCTCAGATTCTGTAGGCTGCCTCTTTGCTCTATTCAGTTTCTTTGGCTATACAAATGCTCCTTTAATTTCATAAAGTTTCAGTGGTTGATTAGTGGTTTCATTTCCTGACCAACTGGGGTTATATTCAGAAAGTTATTGCCTATGCCAGTATTTTGAAGTGTTTCTCCTACTTTTTCTCTTGCAGTTTCAGAGTTTCAGATCTGATATTAAGATATTTGATCCATATGTATGTGATAATTGTACATCCAATATTCATTTTTAAATATCAATCTTACAAGCATTCTGATTATACCAAATATTCAGTTCTAGAATTAAACAAAATAAATTGAATTTCTCTAATTAAATGTTCATTTCTTCACGTTCTAAAAATATTTTATTTGTTTATTTGCAAGGAGAGAGCTAGAGAAGGAGAGACAGATAGATAGATGGATGGATAGATAGATAGATAGGTAGATAGATAGACAGATAGAAAGAGAGAGTAAATAGGTGCACCAGAACCTCTTGTCACTGAAAAGAAGTTCACTGGTTTTATGTGGATACTACAGATTGATCCCAAGTCATCAGACTTTGCAAACAAGTGACTTCAACTTCTGATCCACATTTTCAGGCCTTCTTTCCCTTTTGATAGAAAAAAAAAAAAAAAGTATTGTTTGGATTGCTGTCTAGTGTTCCTCATATCTTGATGACATATATTTTAATTTTCTATCATATTTTCTTACTGTTGTATGTGTTATATGTGCACACTCATGCGACGTACTGTGCATGATGTGCAGTGTATACATGTGTGTGTAGTTACCCATACCACATGCACATGGTGGGGAGGTCAGAGGAGAACATTAGGTGTCATTTTATCCCTCATGTATATGTCTCCTTTCAACCCAGAGCTGCTGTCTGTCAGCCAGCTCTAACAATTCTCCATTCTCAGTCCTACATCCCTGCAGACTCAGTAACAGATGTGCATGATCATGCCTAGATTTTATATGGGTTCTGTAGAGTTAAACTTTGTGGCGTCTAACTGGAGAGACCCTAATATTAAGCAACAAGCACTCTTAGGATGTGAGGCATCTCCCCAGAACATGCTCCTTTTATATCTAGCAAATTTCATTTACAATGAGACATTCAATATGAAAGCAAGGTGTTTCATCATTTGTTTTATTCTGAGAAGCATTCTTTTTACTTTAGGCAATTTGATACTTTATGGATTAGATACCATAGTCCATGTGGTATTTATCTACTCAGGAGATATAGCACTTAAACATCACACTCCCCATTTTCTCAACTTTCTCTGTGGGATGTTTTCCAGATCTATGTTTATTTGGAGATGTACCTTCTCAAAGTTTCACCTCCTCAAAACCATGGGGATTGATGAAATTTAGGTTGAGAGGCTCAACTTAATCTACTTTGAAGAGGCTCAACTTACCTAAATTATGTCTTGTTCATATAACAATTATGAGTAAAAGTAATTTATCCTCAGGACATCAAGGACATCAGCCCATTTCCAATTTTGCATCTTTTTTCTGAAACATTAGTTGTTAATACTGTGTTCCTCCAGTATCTGTTAAATCCAGACTTCCATTTCAAGCATTTAAGATTGTTGTGAGCACCAGTCACCTGTTTTTTTTTTATATTATTATTATTTGTTTCCACAGATGCCAGAAATAAATTTCCAAGAAGACTGAAGATTCTGGAAGTGCACTGTGAAATTCTTTGTGCCCTTCTTTTCTCTATGACCCAGGTTTCTTGAGTCTTGGCTCCTGGTTCTTTCAGTGTGTTAGTACTGTCTATTTTTTTTTTTTTAATTTGAAGACTTTATAGTTATGCTAACAAATTGAGTTATTTTAGCACCAACTGCATTTCTCAAGTGTTGTTTTGTTTGTTTTCTGTAATTATGGCATGTTTTCTTCAATTTTTGATTTTTGAGAGAAGAAAATAATGGAATAAAATGAGTTAATCTTTCTTATATTTTATTAGAGTCATTATGACAGCCAGAAATCTTTCTTGTTCTGCATTGCTGCTCTCTCATCTTGACATGCCAGTCTCCTCAGAGGTTAAAGCCTAGGATTACTAGTTCTGTCACAGAAAGCATAGAAGAGGGAGATTTCATGGCCATCTCTTACCCTGTTGTTGGAAATATACCAACCATTAGTTTTTGTAAATTTCCTAGGTAATTCAGAAAAAGGCAAAATCCAATGTGCAAATGACTCCCCTGTGTATAAAGAGGAAATAAATCAAAATTTAATGAGCATATTATTAAAGACTGTATGTTATTGTCTTACCATGATTACAAATAACTGAATATTAATATCATTTATATATAATATATTTTAAATATATATATATATATATATTTACTATATTTAAATATATATATATATTTAAAATATATTAATTTTGACAAAAATGTTGCACACATAGACTCCCCTCCCCACCCCAATTCTGCTGAGGGCCTTCAGTGGGGATTATTGATAACCATTGTAAAGAGAAGATTCCTCAGTCAGTCTCTACAGGGATGGGGGAGGCATGGTGTCTCAGTCTATTCCCATCTACCTGGAGGCTTTTACAATCTTTCTGTCCCCTCTTCCACAATATTCCCCAAGCCTTGTTGGGTAAGACAGGAAACTGATGTAGTGTTGCTTTCTCTGTAGATTCTGGATCTCTGTTTTTATGAAAGTTTAGTGACCACAGGGTCTGCATCAATTTATCTGGATCTGGTCTTTCAGGCTAGCCATGAGATCAGTATTCATGTCACTGCTTCCTCTAATGAATACTGGACCTGGGCAGATGAGGTGGAGGTGAGCCATTTCCATGTACAGAGTAGACTCTCCATTCTTGAT